>NC_073306.1:48686205-48903854 GCF_027595985.1 Sorex araneus | reverse complement strand
GAAGAAGGAAGGAAGGAAGGAAGGAAGGAAGGAAAATCCCCTCAGCAGCTGGGGAAACTGGGGATCCTAGGTTTTCCTAGTTATGACAGTCCATCTGAGCCTATAGGAACAGGTTGTGGCTTTCTAAGATTCCCTCAACCTTCCACATGCCACTGTTCCATGGGTTAATTTATCTCTAGGGGGGCCCCAATTGGGAGACCCTTGAGCAATGGGTCCCTGGAAGAATTATCCAGTGCTGTGCCTTGAGAGACTGACAGCCTGGAACAGAATTTCACACCTTCCCACACCTCTGGCTGGAGAAGGGGCCAAGTGCGGTCCGCCGAGCCCCTTTCCCAGACCTCAGCCACCTGTCTCCCAGCCCTCCCCTCCTTACCTCTGCACCTTGTGGTCCGCATGCTAACTTGGGAGCTGGAGGGACTAGTGGGTATTAATAACTGGACTCTGGAGCTTCTGCTGATTAGAATGGCATTCCCTCCTGGCAGTCACAACATTTGGATGCCTTTCAGCCCATCTCTGCAGCCTCCTATGGCCCTGGAGCGATTGAGGGTGGTGGGGTCCTAATTACAGCAACAGCTATGCTATTCTGTCTGGACCTCAGAGGGCCAGGCCATGGTGTCAAATACATCCCCCACACAGCCCCATTTAATCCCTTCATGTATTTTTTAGTGCTTCCATCTTTTATAGGAGAAAATTGAGGCATAAGCAGACAACCTCCCGTGGGCCACACAATAATAAGAATTTGAATTCTCTTGAGGGGTCGAGAGATATGCAGCAGGTAGGGCACGTGCTGTGCACACAGCCAACCTGGGTTTAATTCCCAGCATCCCATACAGTCCCCCCAAGCACCACCAAATTGGATTCCTGAGTACAAAGCTAGGAATTACCCCTGAGCACTGCAAGGTGTGGCCCAAAAATCAAAGAAGAGGGGAAAAAAATCTGAACTCTCTCTGCCATACTCCTCCTGTGGAGGGTGAGAGTCAAAGACAGGCTCCCTCTCCTGCACAGTAAACACTGTGGCCCAGTTTCTTTCATTTCCAGGAACAGAGTGGGCTGGGATTGTGCAGGGGAGGGCCTGAGTTTCCAGGAAGATGCCTTTCCCATGGAGGCAGGACCAGGTTTCTTGGCCTAGGCCTGGTGACAGCCCCAGGGGGCAGGGACAGAGCCAGCCTAGAGAAGGCCACTCCCGGGCTTCTGGAGTGGGGAATCAGGTGTCTGTCAGGAACATCTGCTCCTGCTCAAGGGAACAAGGCTCCACTGGAGGCAGGCCTCAAAGCCTCTGCTTGCCTTTTTCCCTTCCCTTCCTCATCTCCATCCTCCACAGTGTTAGTTCTTTGAGGCCTTTTTAGAAGACAGGTCCAACTATAGGGAAAGAAGAGCAAATAGGCTCATTTTCCTTGGAACTGGGACTTGCTAAGGCAATGAATTGGGCTTTTGATGATGAGGGTAGTGTAGCCCCTGGAGATTAACTCTTGCTGGTCCTCCCTTCCCAATCTGCCGCTCAGGGATGTGGGGCTTTGGTAAGGTACCATAAATGCTCCTCTGAGCCTCAGATATTTCATCTTTAAAACAGGGTTTAGTGCCTATTTCAAAAGATTTTGTAGGGGCTGGAGCAATAGTACAACAGGTAGGGTGTTTGCCTTGCACACGGCCAACTCGGGTTCGATTCCCAGCATCCCATGTGGTCCTCTGAGCACCACCAGGGATTATTCCTGAGTGCAAAACCAGGAGTAACCCCTGTGCATTGCCAGGTGTGACCCAAAAAGCAAAAAAAAAAAAAAGGTTTTGTAAAAAGTTAATGAGCCCTTTGTAAAGACCTGGCCCAGAATCAAAAATTAGCTCCCAAACACTCAAACAGTAGCTGCTATTTCTGAATGTTATATAGCAAATAGAATGAAAAAGAGACATTCATTGATGAAAATTTCAGGAATGATCTCCTATAACCCCATAATTCAAGACGACCACTCAATACTATTTCACTTTGTTTCTTCCTAATTTTTTCCATTTTTTCCACTCTTTGATTTGGGAGCAGTGCTTAGGAATTACTCCTGGCAGTAATCCAGGGACCATATAGGATGCTGGGGATTGAACCTGGGTCAGCCCCATGCAAAGTAAAACATTCTACCCACTGTACTATAGCTCCAGCTGGTTCCCTGTTATTCTTACAACAGTGTGATTGGGGTATATTTCAAAGGTGTTAGTCCAGCACTTGTTCTCATTGAACATTCTATCATATATATTTTTTATACACACTCCACATGTTTACATAGAAGGTTCCCTATATGCAAGCTGTATTCTAGGCACTGGGGAGCCAGCAACTAGCAACAGAAGTAAATATCTTCATTCTGGGGCTTCCATTCTCTGGCATGGCTAACTTACCTTCAGAACTTATTCTCTTTCCCTCATGTCTCATTTACCTCCAGAAGAAGTACAATATGTAGCAAGAGGATAGCTTGCATATAGAGTCATTCATGTAATCATCACCTGTGTCCAGATCCAGAACATTCCCATTACCCCAGAAGATTCTCTTACTTACCTGTCAAAAACTAACCTTCTAAAACAATATGAACATTTCTCAAAAAATTAGAAATTGAGGGGCTGGAGCAATAGCACAGCGGGTAGGGCATTTGCCTTGCACGCGGCCAACTCGGGTTCGATTCCCAGCATCCCATATGGTCCCCTGAGCACCGCCAGGAGTGATTCCTGAGTGCAGAGCCAGGAGTAACCCCTGTGCATTGCCGGGTGTGACCCAAAAACCAAAAAAAAAAAATTAGAAATTGAACTCCCATTTGACCCAGCAATACCTCTTCTGGAAATATATCCCAGAGATGCAAAAATTACAGTAGAAATGATTTATCTGCACTTCTATATTTATTGCAGCATTATTTACAATAGCCAGAATCTGGGAAAAAAAACCTGAGTGCCCGAGAACAGATAACTGGTTAAAGAAACTCTGGTATATCTACACAATGGAATACTATGCAGCTGTTAGAAAAGATGAAGTCATGAAAATTGCAAATAAGTGGGTCGACATGGAGAGTAACATGCTAAGTGAAATGAGTCACAGAGAGAGGACAGACATAGAATGACTGCACTCATTTGCAGAATATAAAGTAACATAATGGGAGACTAACACCCAAGGATAGTAGAGATAAGAGCCAAGGAAGATCACTCCATGCCTTGGAAGCTGGCCTTACATGCTGGGGGGAAAGGCAGCTGAGATAGAGAAGGGAACAAAAAGTAAATGATGTTTGGAGGGCTCACTCAGGATGGGAGTTGTGCGCTGAAAGTAGACTATGGACTGAACATGATGACTACTCAGTACCCGTCTTGCAAACCATAACACCCAAAAGGAGAGAGAGAGTAAAAGGGAATGTATCACAGAGGCAGGGGGCAATATCGGGGTGGTGGAAGGAACACCGGGAACATTGGTGGTGGAGAATGGGCATTGATGGAGGGATGGGTGTAGGATGACATTACTGATGGGTACTTGATCATTGTATGACTGAAATGTAATCAGGAAAGTGTGTAAGTCTGTAACTGTACGTCATGGTGATTCACTTAAAAAAAAATCTACCCTCCTACCTTACAAGTAACTTTTTCTCACATGTTTAAGAACAGGATTCAGGGGCTAGAGCGATAGCACAGCCAGTAGGGTGTTTACCTTGCACACAGCCAACCCGGTTTCGAATCCCAGCATCCCATATGGTCCCCTGAGAACCGCCAGGAGTAATTCCTGAGTGCAGAGCCAGGAGTAACCCCTGTGCATTGCCAGGTGTGACCCCCCCAAAAAAAATAAAGAACAGGATTCAGTCTTCTGAAGACACTTTTGTTCTGTTTTATTTTTATTTAGGGGCTGTACTTGGAATTGCTCAGGAGAAACTTCTCGCTCTGTGCTCAAGTAAACATGCAGTTCTGGGGACTGGACCCAAATCTCCTGAATGCAAGATGTGTACTTAGCCCATGGAGCTATCTTTCCAAGCCCCCCTTTTTTATAACTAAAAAATATTCCATCCTGTGGATATAGCTGGAAACACATTTTGATTTAGGCTTCCCACTGTGGGAAGCCACTTCCCACTCTGAGTGGGCTCCTGGATAGCTTCCCACTGTGGAAAGCCTAAATCAATAATAAAAAATATATAAATAAAAAATTTTAAAAAGTACTGATTTTTTTTCTATTTTAGGCACCATACTTTACAAAGCTATTAATGACAGGGCTTCATACATTCATTGTTCCAACACCAAAGGCTCCACTTAGAATGTCCCTTGACTCAACCTAATCCCCAGCACCTCCATCTCACCCTGTTCTCCACCATAGTAAGCTCAGTTGTATAGTCCAGTTCTCAGGCTCTGTTGTCTGTGGCCATTTGTTATTACCCACCTATGTTTCTTTATGTACCACATATGAGAATGATCATTCTGTGTCTGTCCCTCTCCTTCTGACTCGCTTCACTCAGTGTGTTACTTTCTAGATCCATACACGGAGCAGAAAATTGTATGCCTTCGTCCTTTCATATAAGTTGAGAAGTATTCCATTATGCACATATACCAGTTTCTTTATCCAGTATCTGTTCTTCGACATTTGAGTTGTTTCCATATTTCGGCTATTTTGAGTAGTGCTAAAATGAACATAGGAGTACAAATGTCTTTTCTGAAGAGTTTTTGGGCCCTTGGAACAGATGCCAGGAAGTGTAATTGTTACATCATATGGAAGTTCAATTCTTAGTCTTTTGACACGTGTTCATACTGTTCTCCAAAAAGGTTTAACTAGTCAACATTTCACCAGCAGTGGATGAGGTTCATTTATCTCCACATCCACACCAACACTGATCATACCACATTTTATCACCTTAGGTTAGATATTCAGAAGTTGGACTGATTATGAAAAGGTTCTCAGTAGTAACATACAAATTGCTTTCCTAAAAAGATCAACAGTTCCACTTGCAATAGTTGGAGCAAGCTATGGAAAGACATTCTAGACTTCACTCAATCAGGTACCTTCTTCACTAAAATCACCCAGAATGTCACTAGTTTTTAGCAAGAATCTTGTGAGGTAATAGAAAAATCTATGTTGGTCTCTGTCTCCAGTTCCTGGCACAGAACTCCTACAACCCTAGCAACTTCCTGGGGGTAAAAAACACTACAATATTCTCTTTCTCTAACATTTCATCTTTGGCTACCTTTTCTGAGACCGGGCTTCTGAAATCTTGGTAATTTCCTGGGTGACAGAAACAACTTTTGTTCTAAAGAGGCAACTCTGAGTGGGCTCCTGGATAGCTCCCAAAAGGGCTGGGTCACCCACTTGACATGCTATGATTAGCACTATAGCACTGACTTCATCACTGTTCATCGATTTGCTCGAACAGGCACCAGTAACGTCTCCATTGTGAGACTTGTTGTTACTGTTTTTGGCATACCAAATACGTCATGGGTAGCTTGCCAGGCTCTGCCCTGTGGGTGGGATACTCTGGTAGCTTGCTGGCCTTTCTTAGAGGGATGGAGGAATTGAACCCCGGTCCACTGTATGCAAGGCAAATGCCCTACACACTGTGCTATTGCTCTGCCCCATGCTATGATGAGAAACCTGGAAATGTCAACACTACCCATGATTTTCTTGGGAAGGGAGAAGGGTTGACATGCAGTTAATGATTGATTATGTCTACTTGATGAAACCTCTATAAAACTCCCAACAGTATCAGGTTTGGAGGTCTTCCAGGTGGGCAAACATGTCCATACCAGGAGGATGATACACCTCAGCTCCACAGGAAGAGAAGCCATAGCACCAGGATCCAAATCAGTCTTGCCCACAGTAGCTCTTCATTCTCATTCACCTGTATCCTTTCTCCTGTCCTTCAGTAGACTGGGAGCCATAGTTAAGCATTTCCCTGAGTTCTGTGAGCCACTCTAGCAAATTAACTGAGCACAAGGAATGAGTCTCTGAACCTCTAATCCACAGTCGTTGCTCAGAAGCACAGAGAATAATCAGGGCTTAAAATTGGAGTCTGAGGTCTGGGGAACCAAATCCTTAACCAGGTAGTGTCAGAAATAGCTTCTCTTGTGGTACACCCTGCCAGGGTCACAGAGAACACTGGAGAGTGGAGGAGAAGTGTCAGGAAGTGAAAAAAGGGCCTTATGAAGGCAAAGAAGAGGGGATGCCAGGGCCTAAACAAATCACAGGTGACACAGCAGAAATGGGTTTTCCTTTGTGTAGCAAGAAAAACTATAGGTTTTTCATTTTACAAATCCTCAGTACATAGCCAGGGGTTCAAAATGAGTCTCCTCAGAAAGTCAACTGGAGTCAGAAGGGCTCAGTAGTAGATAGGACCTCTCAAGTTCTGAGTCTGGCTCTCTGCTTCAAAATGTTAGGTCTCAGTGATTGGAGAGATAGCTCAGTGGGATACAGCACTTCCATTGCATGCAGAAGTCTTAGGTTTGATCCCTGGAACTAGATGGTCCCCCAAGCACCACCAGGAATGACCCCACCTGGGAGTAGACCCTGAGCATGGTCAGGTGTGGCCCCAAAAAAGGAAAGTTTTAATAGTTAGGTATTATTTTTTGCAGCACATTCAGAAGTATTCTACTGGTAATGTTCATAATCAAATAATAGAGTATGAATGAATCACATGGTCCACCAAGCACCCCCCAGTAACAATCTATGGAAGAAAACAGAAAAGCTTATGCCAGAAGACTGGGTCCCTCTCTCCGATAGAAGTCTAGGAAAGGGGCTGGAGTTATAGTACGGTGGGTAGGGTGTTTGCCTTGCACGGGGCCAACCCAGGTTCGATTCCCAGTGTCCCATATGGTCCCCTGAGCACTGCCAGGAGTAATTCCTGAGTGCAAAGCCATGAGTAACCCCTGTGCATTGCCGGGTGTGAGCCAAAAAGCCAAAAAAAAAACAAAGAAGGCGAGGAAAAAAAACAATTAATAATGAGAATATCTGAATGGCTCAGTGTTCAGTTCCAGAAAGTTCAACTGGTGAGAAGAAAGTGTTGAGGTGTGGAAAGAGGCACCCTGATCTTCTGCTTTGGACCCTCTGAGCTCTGAATCTTTTAGAAGAACTGACTTCAGACCTGTATTTCTTTCTTTTTTTTTTTTTTGCTTATTGGGTCACACCTGGCAATGCACAGGGGTTACTCCTGGCTTTGCACTCAGGAATTACTCCTGGCAGTGCTCAGGGGACCATAAGGGATACTGGAAATCAAACCCGGGTCAGCCACGTGCAAGGCAAATGCCCTACCAGCTGTGCTATTGCTCCAGCCCCAGACCTCTATTTCTTGATGCCCTTTCCTCCCTCACCCCAAAAGTCCAAAACCCAGATCATATCCAATCCCCTGCAGGCCCTTACATCCTCCACATATCTTCAGCACCCAGGGAACACTCTAGCCTGGGCCATGAAGTTTCACCTAGTCCTAGGTAATTGTTTTCTCACATCTCTCTTGCCCCCCTGGCAAAAGCCAATCTTCACCTGGCAGCTAAGTGAGTTTTCTATTTTAATTTAATTTCCCCTTTTCCATTTGTCATCAAGGGCTATACAAGTGGTTGCAGTGGGCCCTTAAAGAGACTCTTTAAAAACTGGAAATCTGATCATGTTTAAAATCTTAGGGCCCATGGGGCTGGAGTGATAGTACAGCGGGTAGGACATTTGCCTTGGACGCAGCCGACCTGGGTTTGAATCCCACCATCCCATATGGTCCCCTGAGCACTGCCAGGAGTAATTTCTGAGTACAAAGCCAGGAATAACCCCTGTGTGAGAAACCCAGGTGTGACCCAAAAAGCAAAAAATAAAATAAATACAATAAATAATAATAAAATCTTAGGGCCCAGACCAGAGTAATAGTACAGCAGGTAAGGTGCTTGCCTTGCATGAGACCAACCCAGATTTGATCTCCAACACCCTTTATGGTCCCCTAAGCCTTCTAGGAATGATCCCTGAGCACAGAGCCAGGAGTAAGCCCTGAGCACCACTGGGTGTGGCCAAACAAAAACAAACAAAATTACATTAAAATTAAATCTCAGGGGGCTGGAGTGATAGCACAGCGGGTAGGGCGTTTGCCTTGCACGCGGCCGACCTGGGTTCGATTCCCAGCATCCCATATGGTCCCCCAGCACCGCCAGGAGTAATTCCTGAGTGTAGAGCCAGGAGTAACCCCTGTGCATCGCTGGGTGTGACCCAAAAAGAAAAAAATTAAAAATTAATTAAAAAATAAAATTAAATCTCTTAGGGCTTGAAAGAATAATGTGATGACTACAGTGCCTGTCTTGCAAGCATATGGTCATGTGCTCAAATCCCTAGTGTTCCACATGCAAGTTAGCAGAGCAAACTTGCAGCTCTGCTATTTGAACTTGACAGGCCCTATCTGCAATCCCTGAAGTTCCCAACACTTTCTGGTTCCACTATAGCCATATATATCAGATACATGTAAGTACCATAAGAAAGGGTGCAATCCCCAATGAGCCCTCAAGAAAGAAGGAAAGAGGGGCTGGAGCGATAGCACAGTGGGTAGGGCATATGCCTTGCATGCGGCCGGACCTGGGTTTGATACCTGGCATCACCAGGAGTAACTTCTGAGTGCAGACCCAGAGCATCACTGAGTTTGACCAAAATAAAAAAAAAGTGAGAGAGAGAGAGAGAGAGAGAGAAGGAAAAAGCCATGTCAGCAGTGCAACAGAGAAAAGTCCTTATGAGTGCAAGTGTGAGAACCACAGTGATCCCCTAGATCTCCAGCAAGCACCACAACAGACCTTGTGTGTTTCAACAGTGTGACCCCACCAAACCACCAAACACCATAACTTAAGGCACACAGACCTTTTGAGCATCATGATGGAGTGCGCAAGTGCTGCAGCCCAGTGTCTGGCCTCCAGCAAGCACCAGACAGGAAGCTGTGTGCACCGAAGTAAGGTGTATGTGGTTCCTGGTCACAGCCACCAAAACCTCCATAAACAACTAAGGAAAGGAAGAGAGGGGGAAAAATAAACCTTTCTTAGGGGAAAAAAGTGCTTATATTCCTTCAGTGAGGGGGCAGAGAAACGGCCTGATGAGCTGAGCCCATGCTTCCCCTGCAGAATTCTTAGGTTCTACACCTGGCATTGCATGATCCACCAAGCACCTCCCAGAGCAAGCCCTAAGCACAGAGCTGCAAGCAACCCCCAAGCACTGCCTCACATAGCCCTAAAATGAAAGAAAAAAACAAAACAACTCTGGTAATGGAAAGATGAATGGACAAACAATATGTGGAATATGAGCACAATTTTTAAAATGAAAAAATTCTAAGGGGCAAGAAGATCTCTGTTCGATCCCTTGTAAACAATCCCCAAGCACCAAGCCATTAGCATCTCCTGAGCACTAAAAAGTGTGGTCCTGGGGCTGGAGTGATAGCACAGCGAGCAGGGCATTTGCCTTGCACGCTGTCGACCAGGGTTCGATTCCCAGCATCCCATATGGTCCCCTGGGCACCGCCAGGAGTAATTCCTGAGTGCAAAGCCAGGAGTAACCCCTGTGCATCGCCAGGTGTGACCCAAAAAGCTAAATAAATAAATAAATAAATAAATAAATAAATATAAAAAGTGTGGTCCAAAAAGGACAAGGAAGAGGAGGAGGAGGAGGAGGAAGAGGAGGAGGAAGAGGGAAAGGAGGAGAGGAGAAATTGACACATGCTATAAACATGCTACATTATGAATGAACCTTAAAGACATTACACTTAAATTAAAGGAATCAAACAGAAAAGGATAAATAGACTTGACAAATTCAGACAGAAAGAAGAATAGTGCTTGCCAGGGGCCCAGTGGAAGAAGTGGGGAATTATTGCTTCAAGGAAGAGTTTCAGTTTGTAATATGAAGGTTCTGGGATGGATGACTGCACAATATAAATGTACTTAATGCCATTGAACAGTGCACTCTATTTTTTTGTTTGCTTTTGAGCCACACCCAGTGGTGCTCAGAGCTTATTCCTGGCTCTTTCCTCAGGGGCAAGTCCTGGAGAGTTCAGGGGACCATATAGGGTGATGGGGATCAAACCCAGTCAGCCACATGGAAGTCAAATGCCCAACCCATTGTACTATTGCTCTGGCTCCCAGAACCATATCCTTTAATATGATTAAATCAGTATAATTTATTGAGGGGCTGGAGTGATAGCATAGCGGGGAGGGCGTTTGCCTTGCACGCGGCCGACCCGGGTTCAAATCCCAGCATCCCATATGGTCCCCTGAGCACCGCCAGGAGTAATCCTGAGTGCAGAGCCAGGAGTAACCCCTGTGCATTGCCAGGTATGACCCAAAAAGAAAAAAAATCAGTATAATTTATTGAGTATATTTTAGACAATCAGCGGGGGGACCTTCAACAACTATTACTTTGGTCTCAAAATTCATAATGCCGTCTATACAACCCTACAGGATCTGGCCCTACCTGCTGTGTTTTTGTTTTGGTTTGGGGGCCACACCTAGCAGTGTTCAGGGCTTACTCCTGATTCTGTGCTCCAGGATCACACCTGGCAGTGTTCGGTTAACCACAGGATCAAATACTGGTTGGCTGCATGCAAGACAAATGCTTTACCCATTGTACAATCACTCAGGCCCTGCAGCCACAAGTTTTAAGTCTGATCATGCCTCTTCCTTCTCCCTTCAGTTGAGATATGGATCTATTAGGAAATATACCCAGGAGTTAGCAGAAAGAAATAAAAGAACTTTATTATGGATTACATTGGGCAGGAGATAGTTGCATCATGGCTACCATGCAGCATCCTAAAAGTTTCGTCACTCATTTTCCCCAACTCTTGATTTAAATTTCCAGCCTTGTCCTGGGTACAGCAGCTGGGCACACGTACTCCCTTATAGTGACCTTCCCTCCATGGCTCCCTTGGCTAACGGCTACTCTGGAATCATTTCCTAGCATAAATCCAAGAAACCCTCCATGGCCCTGAAGACCTACTTCCACTTCCTGCCTTCTAACAAATCGTACGGTCCACAGAGCATCTTATTCCTAGCACTTTCTACTGCTGTGTTTAGGTAGCTTTCTATGATTATTTATGGGAAGAGACAAGAAGGTAAACATGAGGGTGCTGTCCATGTTTTGGTCCTGACCTCATGCCCAATGCCCATTATAGTACCTTGTTCTTAAGCCCTCATATATGCTGGAGAATATTATATCCACCAACACTGCTTGGGGAGAGGTCTGTATATTTTGAGAAGAAAGGTGTGAGTAAGGCTTTGGAAGTAGGAGGTCAGGGAATGCATCTGAATGAGTATATGGAGCCTCACAAAATCAGGCCTTTTTTCATTCCACTAAGTGAAGGCTTCAAGTTTATCCAGGGCCCAGTTGCTCAGGATGGAGCATTTCATTGCAGGGGCTGGAAATGTAGCTTCAGTGGTAGAGTCCTGCATGTATGAATCGCTGGGTTGCTCTGGGGGGGAAATGGGGTTGGTGATGGATGAAGAGAGAGCTCTTAAGTTATTTAGTTACCTGGGGCCTCTTCCTCTCTCTTTTCCCTAGACAGCACTCTGTCCCCTCTCTTAGCAACCCTTGACCAAACATTCAAAGAATGCAAGGCAGGAGGAATGTCTAATGTGTTACTTTGATCCTCTGGTCTCAATATGCTTGCCATCTCACAAAAGCTTTCTCTGGCCTTCTATTTCCCTTCAGGTAAGAGCAATGTAGCGTCCCCTTCTCTGTATTCATAAAACTCCCCCTGGCATGAATTTTACTATCCGACTTTTGTCTAAGTGTCTGTCTTCTCTACTAGATTCTAAGAGTGTCAGGACAGGGGCCTTGTCTTGTTTGCTACTTTTACACCACCAGTTATCAGTTTCTTGCACATAGTAGGTACTCACTAAACAGCTCTTGACTTAATGAATAAGGGATATGGTTGTTTTTCGGGTTTTTCGTTGTTTTTTTTTTTTTTTTGGCTTTTTGGGTCACACCTGGTGATGCTCAGGGGTTACTCGTGGCTCTGCACTCAGGAATCACTTTTGGCGGTGCTCTGGGGACCATATGGGATGCCAGGGACCAAATCTGGGTCTAATGTGCAAGGTAAATGCCCTGCCTGCTGTACTATAACTCCAGCCCCAACTTAATGAATAAGTAACTACCATGTATCCAACCACTAGCTGACTGGAGAAGTGTGAGAAGTGATGTGCTTGCTACCTCTCAATCCCTTGATTACTGACTAGTAAGCACCACATTCCAAGGAATGGCACTGAGTCAAGGCAAGATCCATGATCCTAGACAAGCAAAACAGGACCACAAAGACTTGAATCCAGGACTGTCACTTGAGGGACGGAGAAGTAAACTTTCTTGTTGCAGTAAGACGCAAACCTATGAGACTAAATCCACAGGCACACTGTTGGCCACCTGGGCCCATGAAAGGAGCAGCTTATAGTGAAATCATGGAAGGCAAAAGAGAAAGTTGAGTCTTCGGTGATATGCGAGCTAATGAATCAAAGCTTTCCTGAAGCTAGTCCTTCATCTCCATTCTTTTCAGGTATAGGAGTTAATCATTCCCTTAAAGTCAGTTTGAGGGGCTGGAGTGATAGCACAGCGGGTAGGGCGTTTGCCTTGCACGTGGCCGACCTGGGTTCAACCCTTGGCATCCCATATGGTCCCCCAAGCACCACCAGGAGTAGTTTCTGAGTGCAGAGCCAGGAGTAACCCCTGAGCAACGCTGGGTGTGACCAAAAAGAACAACAACAACAAAAAAGTCAGTTTGAGTTGGACTTCTGCTCTTTAACACAAAGCTTCAAGAAGAGGACAGAAGGATAAGAAGCAGCTCAAGCTTCAACATCTCAGTTCCTGCTGGAGAAATCTTAGTTCCTGCTGGGGAACTGAGTGAATCCTCACTATGAAATGCTCTCAGGATCTTGTCTTCCAATCTTCATCCAGCACGGCTTAGACAGAGACACCCCTCAGTAATGGTTCTTGGCACCAAGAGTGAGGACATGAAACTGGGTCTAAACTACCAGCTATTGCAGATGTTCTCGGTCTTCACCAAAGAGATGGCTAGCACCCATTCAAAGCCAAAACAGCCAAAGTTGTACCTGGAATATGACCATGGGCTCCTGTATCACTTCTCTAGGACTGAGTCAAGAACATTTCAATCTTTTTGGTTAAGTATTGGATTTTTTTTTTCTTTTTGGGTCACACCCAGCAACCCAGTGCCCTACCCTCTATACTATCACTCCAACCTAGGAAGTTTTTGCTTTTTTTTTTTTAATTTTGGTGGAGTGGCCATGCCCAGTGGTGCTCAGAGCATACTTGGCTCTGCACTTAGGAATCATTCCTGGAGGGCTAGGGGTACCATATTGGATTCCCGGGATCGAACCTGTTTGGTCTTATTAAAGGCAAACACCGTATGTACTATCTCTCCGGCTCCGGATATTGGAAGTTTAAGCAATCACAGTATTAGAGTTCATAGGACCCTGAACCTCATTAGGCAAATAAGGAGATCTGGGCCCACAGCTGAAAGACGTGCTCAAGGTCACACAGCATGTCCATGTCAGAACTGGTACTCTCCTTAAAAGTTTCTTCATGGCTGTGGAGATGAGGCTAGGGCGCCCCCAGCTGGGGAAGGGAAGTAGAGAACACAGATAGGAATTCCTACCTTAACAACGTAGAAATTATTCTCCACCCTAGCCCCCTCCACTCTGCCCAAACAATCACTAGTAGGTTTGGGGACTGGAGCGATAGCACAGCGGGGAGGGCGTTTGCCTTGCATGCGGCCAACCCAGGTTCTATTCCCAGCATCCTATATGGTCCCCTGAGCACTACCAGGGGTAATTCCTGAGTGCAGAGCCAGGAGTAAGCCCTGTGCATCGCCGGGTGTGACCCAAAAAGCCAACCCCCCCAAAAAAAAACAAACAAAAAAAAACCCAAAAAACAAAAAACAATCACTAGTAGGTTTGGTAATTTATCTTTTCTTTGGGCGGGGGAGGGGGAGAGCTGTGGAGGACCACACCCGGCAATGCTGAGGGGTTATTCCTGGCTCTGCAATGCTCAGGGGACCATATGGGATGCCAGGGATCGAACCCTGTCAGCCACAAGCAAGGCAAACACCTTACCTGTACTATCTCTTTAGCTCCATGGTCATCCATCCTAATGACAGGGTAAATGGGGAGAAGGACAGGACAGTTCAGTGTCAAGTACCTGCTTTAGAGTCATGAGGTTAGTGACCTCAGTTCATTGCTATCACAAAAAAGGAAAAGGAGGAAATATGATCTATATTTGATTTCTTGAAGTATAACACATCAAGACCAAAATAAGGGATTATTCTCCTTTATTCTCCTTTATTAATGTTCAGAGCAGTCAATTCCTTATAAACCTTATAAAACTCTTTAGGTGGGCCAGAGAGATAGTACAGTAGGTAAGGTGCTTGTTCTGCACACTGATCACCAGGATTTCAAGCCCAGACATGACATATAGTCCCCTAAGCTCTACAAAGAGTGATTCCTGAGTGCAGATCCAGGAATCAGTGTGGCCAAAAATAGTTTTAAAAAATATATATAACTAAAAAATAATTTATTTGGAAGCAAATGTTACTTTCCTATGTTCAATATTAGTTCATTAATTTTATATATTTATGTTTTGTAATCAAAGTAATTCCTTTTCCTTCAGGGCTTAAGTGCCTCTATCATTAGCTGATGGAGTCCCTTTGTACTGGTCCCTAGTCACTTTCACATGATCCTAATACTTTCTGTGTTTTGGTTTGGAGCCCACACCCTGTGTTACTCAAGGATTACTTCTCATTCTGCATTCAGGATCACTTCTGGTATTACTCAGGGGACCATATGGTATGCTGGGGATCAGACTGGCCATGTGCAAGGCAAATGCCTTACCCACTGTACTCTCAGGCCCCATCTCAATAGTTTTTGTTAGTCTCCTGGTTTCCAGGCTTATGATGGTCCAAGCTTATTTCTACTATTTATCAAAAGACCTTTGATGTTCCTTAGCTTTAAAAATTTAATTGGAAAATAGTATTGAGATCAAATTTATTCACCAGGGGCACTCATTACTATTGGGTTAATCATTATTTCTTGAACTTTTTATCAAAAGAAAATACATTTAAGGCCACAGATTGCTCAATAGGCTGAGCACAAGATTGCATGCTGGACGCCCAGGTTCAAACCCCAGCAATGCATGTTCCCCAGAATGACCACTAGGAATGACCACGAAGCTGGAAATAGGCTCTACACACTAATAGGTATGCTCCACCCCTTCCCCAAGAAAGACAACTTAGGGGGGAAAAATAGATACTTCACATTACTATTAAATCTAAGATGATCCTAAACTTATTACTTGTAACTTGTTTTGGTTTTTGTTTGGGGGCCACACCTGGCGGTGTTCAGGACTTACTGCTGGCTCTACACTCAGGAATCATCATAGCAGGCTGGGTGGGACCAGATAGGGTGCTGAGGATCAAACCTGGGTTGATCATATACAAGGCAAGCACTTACCCACAGTACTACATCTCCAGCCCCACTTGTAACTTTTTTCTCAAATGCGGAAATCTTCATTCCTTATGCCATTAATATACTTATCTGCTTTATCCTAAGCTATATATATCATAGTTTCCAAAAAGCAGTATTAATTTTTTGTTTTGTTTTGTTTCTGGGTCAGATCCAGTGGTGCTCACAGCTTACTTCTAGCTCTGCGCTCAGGGATCACTCCTTACAGGCTTAGGTGGGGTGCTAGGGATTGAACCAGGATTGGCTGTGTGCAAGGCAAGTGTCCTACCTGTTGTACTATCATTCCAGCCCCAAAGCAGTATTAAATTACTAACACTAGGACTAATAAATGCAATTTAATATATGTATGCAGCGCTGACTGTTCTTACTATATCTCATCAGGGAGATGCAGTCATAATACTTACCAAGAAACTTGAAATTATTTTCTCTGTGTAGGTAGTGTGCCAATCTGTTATACAGATGGCTCATCTGTTTGAAATTTTAATGGAGTAGTTATTCTTTTCATTGAATTGTTTTATAAACATGCAAACCATAAGGTTCAAAACAGTATAAAATAAGCTTCATTCATAAAGTCATCCCCATCTTCTCCATCCCACATAATAAACATTTTCAGAAACTTGGGACTTATTCTTCCATTGCTTATTTTTAAGTAAATAGCCAAGTATGCATAGATAACATATTTAAAGTAATCAACCCAGGGGCTGGAGCGATAGCACTGCGGGTAGGGCATTTGCCTTGCACGCGGCCGACCCGGGTTCGAATCCCAGCATCCCATATGCTCCCCTGAGCACCGCCAGGAGTAATTCCTGAGTGCAGAGCCAGGAGTAACCCCTGTGCATTGCCGGGTGTGACCCAAAAAGCAAAAAAAATCAAAATCAAAATAAAGTAATCAACCCAATACTTTGCACAGAAGATAACATATGATAAATACTGTTATGTTCCTTATTTCATTTAAATGATGTTACTCCACTTTAGTATGTTTACTCCATCTTAGTATATCTACTAGAATTAAGGTTGCATGCAGCTGTTTCTAGCTGTATAACATACTATCCTTTGTATATAATTTACTCTGTAGCACTGTAGCACTACAGTAGCTACAGTAGTAGCACTGTCATCGAATTGTTCACCGATTTGCACTAGCAGGCACCAGTAACATCTCCATTGTGAGACTTGTTGTTACTATTTTTGGCATATCAAATATGCCACAAGTAGCTTGCCAGGCTCTGCCATGAGGGCGGGATTCTCTTCGTAGCTTGCTGGGCTTTCCGAGAGGGAAGGAGGAATCAAACCCGGGTTAGCCACATGCAAGGCAAATGCCTACCTGCAGTGCTATGGTTCCATCCACTTTTTTTGTTTTTTGCTTTTTGGGTCATACCCAGTCATGTCCAGGGGTTACTTCTGGTTCTGCACTTAGGAATTACTCCTGGCTGTGTGCAGGGACCATATGAGATGCTCGTGATCCAACCCAGGTCAGACACATGCAAGACAAACAGCCTACCCACTGAACTATTGCTCCAGGCCCTCATCCAGTTTTTTCATTGATATGAGGAGCTTCCCATCTTTTACTATAAAAATAATTTTATGGGGCAGTGTTCAATTCCTGGTATCTCATACGATCCCCTAAGCACTGTCAGGAGTAATTCCTGAGCACAGAGCCAGAAGTAACCCATACATCGCCAGGTGTGGCCCCAAAACAAATGAACAATACTTTAATAGTGGCCAGAGAAATATTACAACTAGCCTTGCAGGAAGAAATATTACAACTTGCCTTGCAGGAAGCTGACCACAGTTCAATTCCTGGCACTATATATAATCCCCTAAACACAGTCAGAAGTGATTCCTGGGGCTGGAGTGATAGCACTGCGGGTGGTGCATTTGCCTTGCAAGCAGCTGACCCAGGTTCGATTCCCAGCATCCCATATGGTCCCCCAATCACCGCCAGGAGTAATTCCTGAGTGCATGAGCCAGGAGTAACCACTGTGCAACGCCAGGTGTGACCCAAAAATAAAAAAAAAAAAAAAAAAGTTAACCCTGAGTACAGAGCCAGAAGTAAGCCCTGAGCACCAGTGGGTGCTTATAGGCTTAATAACTTTGGACATACAACTTTTGGGTCTTCTGCCAACTTATCATTTAGATTGATTTCTAGAGGATTAGGATATGATTATGATTACCAGATAAAAGAAGATGTTTAAGTAGGAGGTTTGAGGGGCTAATTCAGTAGCTTAAAGTATAATTTCTTAAGCTGTGGGTAGCACACATGATAGCATAACTGAACTTGAGGACTGAGAAAAAATGACAACAATAACAGATTTTTAAAAGCACAAAACCAAAAATTATTTCAAAATCAAACATCTAGGATTCTGCTATATATCTCAAGTGAAAAACGGTTGTGAGTGGAAAGTTTAACTAGTACTGGCTTAAGGGCTAGAGAGATAGTATAGCAGGTAGAGCGTTTGCCTTGCACAAGGCTGACCAGAGTTTGATCCCCGGCATCCCATACGGTCCCCTGAGAACCGCCAAGAGTAATTCCTGAGTCAGAGTCAGGAGTAACCCCTGAGCATCACTGGGTGTGACCCAAAAAGCCAAAAAAAAAAAAAGCACTGGCTTAGAATACCTGTTCTGCAGAGTTCAATCACTGAATCCCTGGTTCCCCACATCTGCTGAGTGTGCATTCCTTTTCGTACCTAGCAGCTCTGACATCTGAGACCCACAGCCAAGTGTGTATAAACATAACTAAAGGGTGAAAACTGTGGAGAATGCCATTAAAAAGGTGTGAGTAGGACCCAGGAGATACCTTAGAGTGCATGCTTTGATTGCAGGAGGTTCAGGTTAGATACTGGGCAACCCAGGGTCTCTGAGGAGAGCTGGGGTCAGTTTCCACCTCTGCCTAACACATGAGCACCACAGCGACCCCTGGCGAATGTTACATGGAGGATATATAGAGAGGATATATATATATGTATATATAAATATTCATATATATAATACATATTTCCATACATATATATCACTGTATCACTGTCATCCCGTTGATCATCAATTTGCTCGAGCGGGCACCAGTAACGTCTCCATTTGCCCTAGCCCTGAGATTTTAGCAGCCTCTCTTTATTCGTTCTTCCCAGCGGTGCCACACTGGAGACTCTTTCAGGGTAAAGGGAACAAGACCCATCATTGTTACTGTATTTGGCATATCGAATACACCACGGAGAGCCTGCCAAGCTCTGCCGTGTGGGCAGGATGCTCTTGGTACCTTGCTAGGTTCTCTGAGGAGAACTAGGCTATTGGAGATCAAGCAGCCGTAAGCTTCCTGGAGCTTCATTTTATAGCCTCTGGATGTTGGCCCTTGATGGGATTACATGGCGTGGGGGCAGTTTCTAGGTGTGGCTGCCAAGCTACTGGAAAATGGGGGATCTGGGTGGAGGAGGCCCCATCCTGATCCAAGCAGGCTTGGAGATCTCAGCCCCGCATCCCTATCCCGCATACCTGGGTTCCTCTGCCAGTTCCTTCATGCATGAGGCTCGTCCATACGTGTGGAGAGGGGCCTTGAGCATGGCTGTGGCTGGGTTCCAGAGGTCTTCAGTTTCCGGGGCTCTGCTCAGGGCGGGGAGGGAAATTCAACCCACCCTGCTTTGAGGGGCCCCAGTGAAGACAGCGAGGCACAGTCTTATTATATATAAACATGGCTGTGTACTGCCACATTTCCTTGGTTAGTGTTATTTCTTATTCCTGTTTCCCTCTCCAACAATGTATGAGAATGCTATCCTCAGGTGTATTTTGATACTGTATCAGATTGAGGAGGCTGAAGAGATGAATCACTGACAAGGTTCATGTCTGCAAGAAATCTCAGTCTAGCATGATAAGGCACAGATGAAAATGCTGATATAATGCAATAAGCAGTGATAAAGCAATTTTTCTAAGTGCTTAACTAACAGAGAGCCCAGTCCATGCCCCCAACAATATGTTCCCAGGAACATTCTGCACTCATCCTAAAGCAGATTAGCATTGTAGCACTGTTGTCCCGTGCTGTTGTTCCTTGATTTTGCTCCAGCAGGCACAAGTAACGTCTCCATTGTGAGACTTGTTACTGCTTTTGGCATATTGAATTCACTATGAGTAGCTTGCCAGGCAGGCAGGATACTCTCCGTAGCTTGCCAGGCTCTCCCAGAAGGACGGAGGAATCAAACTCGGATTGGCCTATGTGCAAGGCAAATGCCCTACCCATTGTGCTCAGACAACGCAATTTTTTGTATGTCCAACCCTCAAGACCTGATACCACTTCACAAACTTCAGAGTCACCCTATCTTTGGAAGAGGAGAGTATTTTCCAATCTCAGTTCTGCAGTCAGCCTGAGAGATTCCTGACCTCTGACCACCTCCATAGCCAGCTGCCTACACAGCTCTCTACCCACCACCCACCCCCAACCCAAATTTTCAAGGGCAGACCTCAAACCCTCAAATTCCCAACAGATTGCTAAAAACTGGGCAAAGATTACAGAGCAGGATTTGTTTTGTGTTTATGGGGCTGGGTGGGAAGGATCTTTTATTAGTGGGATTCAAGACAAATCCCCTCACCCAAACACTTTTACCTTTTTCTAGTCGAATAGGGTAGAGGTGCTTCCTCGCCCGTAAGAACAAGCCTGCCCTGCGAAGCCCGAGTCTGCCCCTACCTCTGGTGAGAAATTCCAGAAAGGAGGGAGGGGGCAGATTATAGACTGCTTAATGACTAGACCCTGAGCGCAAGGTCAGGGATTTCTTGTTCCTCGTGCCTTAACAGAGCCAGGGAGGTCCCTGGTTGACAAACTGGGTGTAAAGTAAATCGGTGCGTTAGGAGCTGAGGTTTCCGGAGCACGCTTGAGAGTGGGGCAACCAAGTGACTGTCGATGCAAGTGGTGTCGCAGGCAGGATCCAGGCGAGGAGCCCTTGGCGCACGGCCTTGGCCCCAACCTCCCCGCACCCGGTAGGGCGCCCCCCGACTCCAGCGGTCCCGTCCCGAGAACAATGGGGCACCGTTTTCTTTAAGGGAGATACCACCGCGCAGACGGGGCAGGGGACAGCGTCTTCCCAGACGATCGCACCCAACGCCGCGCCGCAGCGCCTCGGCATCCGCACCGCCCGCAAACAGGGCTCAGTGAGTCTGACAAAAGGTGCAGCCTCCGTCCCGGCGGGCCGCACGCCAGACCTCCCCGCTCGGCCCGCCTCCCCGCGCGGAGAGCCCGCCAGCCGCAGGTATCCGCGGCCCGCGCCGAGGAAAATGCACCCGGCCTTCGGCCCCGAGACCTCCGCACACCTGCCCGCAGCTCGGTAGGCGGCAAAGAGGCGGGGAGGCGGGGCGGAGGTGCAGAGGCCGCGCAGGGCGCGCGCGTGTCCGGATCGACCCTGCCGCCGCACACACAATCCCGGGGGTCGCGGACGCGGCGCGCCCGTGGCGGCGGGAGCGCGTCCGAGCCTCCCTCCCGACCCCCCGACCCCGAGCGAGGGCGGCCCCCCCGGGCCCATGCACCCCTCGGGGAAAGGCAGGAGTGGTGTGTGCCGGAGCGCGCACACCTTCCGCGAACTGCCGGCTCCTGAAAAGCTCCCGGCGAGCGGCGGCGGCCGCGCAGGCGCGCGTCCAATGAGAACGGCGCGGGGCGGCCCGGCTCGCGCTACGGAAAGCCGGAGGGGGGCGGGCCCGCCGGGCGTAAGGGGGTGTGTCCGCGCGCACCACGGGGGCGCGCGCCGGCCTCTGACTGGAGGCTGCGGCGAGAGAGGCGCGAGCTGCCCGATAATGGCGGCCTGCAGAGCCCGTGAGAGGGAGAAGTGGCGGCGGCTACCCTGAGGTAAATCTCGCCCTGCGGCTCGGCGGCGGCGTCCTGCTGCAGAGCCGACGGCCCTGCGTGTGCCAGGAGGCCTGTCACGGACCTGGCAGTGCAGTCATCCTGGGGAAGGCCCCGCACCTCTCAGGCCACTGGCCCCCGCCGCGGCCTCCTCTCGCGCCGGTGGCCTCCTCCCCAGGCCCCGGGCCGCCGCCGCCCACCCCGGGAACCGGCGCCGCTGCAGGGCGGGTTTCTCGGGGTGAAGGGCCTCGCGGCGTGGCCCCCTGGCTTTCATTTGGTCCCAGGCAGGGAGGGGGAGGGCCGGAGACTCGGCCAATGAGCGCGGCCCTCAGCCGCCGCGTCGGACGACACCTCTGCCCCGCACTGGCCCCTTCCTGGGCGCCCGCAGGTGGCCGGTGGCCGGCGGCCGGGGGCGCGGGACCTGCGGGCTTCGGTTCTCGCGGGAGACATCTCCGTGCAGTTTGCATCCGGCAGCCCCGGGGTTTCCTCTCTCACCACCCCCGCCCCCGTTCTAGACAGGTGCCCTCCCCTGGGAGTGGGGGGCTCCTCCGGAGAAGCGAGCCATTCTAAAGGCGGCCGGAATGGGGGCTCCCCGGGGAGCACGGAGGAGGGCGGGCTGCACACGGGGAAATACAGTAGAAGTTTGCGGGGTTGGCGTCCCGCTGGAGGAAGTGGGAGCGGGAAGCCCTGCCCGGAGCTTTCGGTTTCTTGGCTCAGCCCATCGTTGGGGCTCCTGGCCACAGTGTCCCATTGTCAAGCCTTGGGGGATACGGCCTTTTTGTGCCCCCAAACTGTACCGAGTGGAGAGCGTACGATCTTAGGTCACTCTTCCCGAGCGTGGTGGCGACTACCCCTGAACTGCCCCTGACGCCCCGTGCGGTCGTAACCGGCGTTTGGGGAATGAGGAGCATCCTTGATTCCGTGCCGGAATGATTCTATGTAGGATCTCGGCGCCTGCCCCTAAGTGAATGATTTGTCCAGTTGAATTCCCACACTTGATACGTGGCTCAGTTTTCTTATTGTTGTTGGCCAAAGTGACTTTAGGTCTAAATAACTTGTTCCACGGCATCAGGGTTACCATGTTTCTCTGTTTTTAAGGGAGCATTTCTCTCCACAAACTATATTTTCATTTGTTTTTATGAGGCAGCTCACATAAAGAAAACAAAGTTAAAGTTTGGCCACGAACTTCTTAACAAGAATGGTGGATCATTTTCAGTTTCTTCCAGGGCTTTGATTCACTTTTCCAACGTATAACACAAGTGTTTGTGTTTCTGAGGGGTTTTAGGTTGGGGTTCTGTTGCTCATGGGACCTTGTGTGTGTGTGTGTGTGTGTGTGTGTGTGTGTGTGTGTGTGTGTGTGTGTGTGTGTGTGTGTGTGTGTGTGTGAGAGAGAGAGAGAGAGAGATCTCTAGAGAAGCTGGACTTAGAATTCTGTTTATTTTCTCATGATCAGTAAAGCAAAGTTTTTTGTTGATTGTTAACAATGATATTTTGAAACAGTTTGTGTAGAGACAACATTGGTTAATAGTGTGGATGTCAGGGTGTCAGGGGCCAGAGTGATAGTACCACAGGTAGTGTTCTTGGGCGCTCCTTACTGAGGCTTACATGGGTTGTTTCCTGGCACACCCATATGGTCCCCGGAGCACATCAGAACTAATTCCTGAGTGCAGATACAGGAGTAGTCCTTGATTAAACCTGGGTGTGGCCCAAACACACACACACACACACACATACACACACACACACATACACACACACACACACACGTCAGAACCAGCTTTTTTAATTCCAGTCCAACCCACCCTCAGTTACTGACTAGCTGTTTCACCTTGGATATTTTGATTAAGCTCTCACGCTTTTGTGTCTCATCTGTAAAATGATCACAGTAGTACCTACTTCATAACACTGTTGAAAAGATTAAATAACTTTATTATAAAGTGGAAGTCTTGATACATACTATTATGTTAGTGTTAGCTTTCAATTATAGAAAACAATGAGATAAACTATTACCAAATTATACTTAAGAAGAAATGCAAGTCAGTAGATATGCTTAATTTCAACATACCTTTGTTGATTTTTTCAGAAACCTTGACCTTGAAGATGGTGAGTAGCCAGCCAAAGTACGATCTAATACGGGAGGTAGGTCGAGGTAGTTACGGTGTTGTGTATGAAGCAGTAATCAGAAAGACTTCTGCAAGGGTGGCTGTGAAGAAAATTCGATGCCATGCGCCTGAAAATGTTGAACTAGCCCTGCGTGAGTTCTGGGCACTTAGCAGTATCAAGAGCCAACATCCAAATGTGATTCACTTGGAAGAATGCATCCTGCAAAAAGATGGGATGGTGCAGAAGATGTCTCATGGCTCTAATTCTTCCCTTTATTTACAGGTATGTGTGGTTGACTGAGAAATAAAAATGATTTGAGCATAAGTTGATCAACAAGAGGAGTGGTGAAAGGGCCAGAGAACCAACTACCTTTAAAGGCAGGTGCTGTAGTTAGGGGATTATGTGGCTAGGGGGTCTGCCAGGAATTAGTAGGATGTTTGCTTTAAAACAAGGGCTTAGGGCCAGGAGGATCACACTGTGGTTTGGAAGCCGGCCCCATGTGCTAGAGAAAAAGGCAGTTGGGATAGAGAAGGAACCACTAAGTAAATGATGATTGGAGGGATCGCCCAGAATGGGAGATATGTGCTGAAAATAGACCAAGGACCAAACATGATGGCCTCTTAGTATCTATATTGCAAACCATAATGCCCAAAATTAGAGAGTAAGAAGGATTGTACCTGTCACAGAGGTAGGGAGTGGGATGGGGTGGGGGTGGTGGGTGGGACGCTGGGAACAATGGTGGTAGAAAATGTGCACTGGTGGAGGATGTGTTCTTGAGCATTATATGACTGAAACGTAATCATGCAAGTTTGTAACTGTAACTCACGGTGACCCAATAAAACTTATTTAAAAATAAAATCAAACAAGGGTTTTCTTAAACCTGTGGTGTAAATACCTAAAAATAACATGACACATATTTTGCCATGATATGTTCCAGTCTGCATCAGAATGGGACATGTGAAGTAGAAAAGTGATCAAAAGTAGATGCTATTAATTTCACTTCTTTGAAAGTAATTTTTTAAACTGAAAGCTAAAGAAAGAAAAACTTCACAAACTATAGTAGAACCCTAGGCAATTGAGTATTATAAATCCCTGTTTGAACATAAACATCTGTCTTATGTGGTTTCTTTACAATACAGGTTTAGTTAATGCTCTCAAAGTTTAGCATTTGAATATCATTACAGTGCTACTAGCTAACATTCAAGTTCCTATCAGTTACAAGCTCTGTGCTATGTGCTTTAAAGGCAGTTGCTCAGAACAAGCCTATGAGGAAAGTACTATTATTATCATCATTACAAATGAAGAAACTGAGGCTTAGAATAGATAAGGAATTAACACATGACAGAATTGGACCAGAACCTTGGAATATCTGTCAGCTAATATGTGTGCTCTCTTAACCTCCAAATTATTCTTTAGCCTCCAGGTTATTCTTTTGCAAAGCTATGGAAAGTATTAACATAGGAAAACAGTCTTCCCTTTTTTGAAGAAGGCTTCTGCCACTGAACAATATATCTGGTAGCTCTATAGTCTCTAAAGAGAAAAGATATTTAAGACATAACCAGCAGGTAAGGCACCTGTTCCCTGGGTGCAGAGTCATGAGAAAGCTCTGAGCACAGCTAGGTGTGGCCTCCCAAAACAAACCAAAAAAAGGTATAGCTAGTTAAAAGTCAAAGCAAAATTGCTCTTTTTTTTTTTTTCAGGGGGGCTATATTTGGTGGTACTCAGGGTTTAATTCTGGTTCTGTGCTTAGGTATCACTCCTAGTGGTACTAATAGGATATATGTAGTGCCAGGGATTGAACCCAACTTGGCCACATGCAAGACCTTACCTGCTTAGACTATCTCTTCAACCTCCAAAAGCAAAATTTATTAAATCCTATTACCCTTAGAAAAAAATGCAAGGATGCTTCCTTGAAAGTGCCTATACCTACTGGTGAAGGGATGGTGTTTGAATATTGTATAACTGAGACATAAACCTGGGAACTTTGTAACTTTCCACATGGTGATAAAATAAAAATTAAATTAAAAAAAGAAAAGAAAAGAAAGTGCCTATACCTAGAATTTACCATCAGGATACAGAAGTCTTTTTTTTTTATTTTTCTGGTTTTATTTTGGGGCCACAGTCAGCAATGCTCCAGGGCACTTTTGGCTCTGCACTCAAGAATCACTCCTGTGTAGTGCTCAAGAGAACATACGGATGCAGGGTATCAAACATAGGTCAGCCATGTGCAAGGCAAGGCAAGCTCCTTACCTGCTGTACTATTTCTTCAGGCGCCCCCAGAAGTCTGTTTTTATAACAAAAGCTTTTGGACTAGGAACAACAGAAAAAAATGCAAACATTAAGCTTTGTAACTAGAAACTTCAAAGTTTTACCATAAGGAACAATTTAACAAGCACTATAAATTGCATGAAGTTTTTTATCTTAGGACAATAAATATAGAGGCTGGGGAGATAATTTTATAGACTGGAGCACGTAATTTGCATGAAGAAAGAGTGCTTGGTTTGATGCTAGCACTGCCTGTTCATCTGAGCATACGTGAAATAACCCAAATAGAATCCCGAGTTACTGCTGAGTACCTCTATATATGGCCCATAAATACAAACACAAGAGAGTGAATATAAAATACAACTGTTTCACCTCTGTTACATCCATTGTTTACTTTTCTGAATGAGCTTACTAGTAAATTGCACTGATAGAAAGTATTGGAAACATTTTTGCTGATTTCTTGAACTAGATAGAACCTTGCTGAGCTTTGCATTATTTCAATGAAGCTAAGAAGCATGTATTTTTTTTGTTGTTGGGGAAGTGCATATTGGAGATGTTCAGGGCTTAATCCTGGCTTTGTACTCAGGGATCACTCCTGGCCAGTCTGGGGGACTATATGTGATGGTAAGGATCTGGTTGGCCACATGTAAGGCAAGCGCCCACCTACACTAATCGCTACCTACCTACATTACTTACTGCACTGATCACTCCAGCTCCTAAGATGAATGTATATTTTATACATGAAAAGCAAAGACACTTAAATATACTTAGTGATGATAGTATTCTTAAATCCAGTATGTTGGGCACTGAGAGATAGTGCAGTGGGTAAGGTACTTGCTTTGCATGCAGCCACCCAGGTTTGCTCCCCACACTCCATATGGTCCCCTGAGAGCTACCAGGAGTGATCCTTGAGTATAGATCCAGGAGTAAACTCTGAGCACCACCAAATGTGACCCAAAAACAAAAAAATCTATTTTAAACAGCCACTTTATTTTCTTTTTGAGCTACACCCAGTTGTGTTAGGGCTTACTCCTGGCTCTGTGCTCAGGGATCTTTCCTGGCAAAACTTGAGGACCATATGGGGTGCAGGGATCAAAACCACATCACCTGCAAGCAAGACAAGCAACTTACCTGCTGTACTATCACCAGCCCCATTAGCAGCCATTTTAGTAACAGAGCACTAGCTGTTTTTTCAAGACTTTAAATATGTCATATTCCTCCAGACTTGATTCGGTACTTTTTTTTCTTCCAAATGTAACGCACCTTTTTGTTTAGCTTGGGGCCCATACCCAGCAGTGCTTAGAAATCTTGGGGTTTAAACCTTGCATCTGCAAAACTTGGGCATTTTTGTTTAGCACTGTTGGTCATCTTTTAAGGCCTGATAGATCTTTTTGATTTAGTTTTTGGTTTTTGCTAATAGCATGGCTTTGGATAAATAACCTAATTTTCCCCAACATGTATTTCTTCATACATAGCTAGGAATAATAGGGACAAAATGATAGCCAGAGTGATAGTACAGTCAGTATAGTCGGTAGGGCATCTGCTTTACATACTGCTGAGGTTTGATCCCTAGCACCCCATGTGGTCCCTCAAGTGCCATCAGGAGTGATCCTGAACACAGTGCCAAAAATAAGACCTGAGCACAGGGGCATTTAGCCCCAAAACAAACAAAAGCCAAGTTCTATCAGAGAAACACACCTCCCCAGCGCTGCCAGGTGTACCCAATCTTCTACTTCCTAAAACAAGATATATAAGATACAAATAATTTCCACCTTCCTTTGGTGTTGTCAAAATTAGAAGTAATACAGATACATACTTGACAACTAGGAATTACTTGGGAATCATATATTAAAATTGTTTTTCCTGGGCCTGAATAATAGTACAGAGGGATAAGACCTTTGCCTTGTAAGCAGCCAACTCAGGTTTGATCCTGGGCAACACATATGGTCTCCCAGCCTCTCCAGGAGTGATCCCTGAGCACTATAGGGTGTGGCCAAAAAATTCTTATCCTGTGGATTTAATTAACTAGATATTTATTGACAAAATATTTATTTGCAAGTGCCTTCTCCAAATTCACAGCTCTTAGGAATAAGTCTTTGTATGACCAATCCCTATGTTCTCCAATTTTCAGCAAAAATGTTTTTCTTCGTGTTTTTCTACATCCCTTCTTGTTATCAGTTGAAATCATTAAATCAGTTTCTGAGAGCAAAAGTCCTTGTCTTAAAAAATAATGTAAAATGGGTTGGAATGATGATATAGTGGGTAGGGCATTTCCCTTGCACACGGATTCGACCCCTGACACCCCTTATGGTCCCCCAAATCCTCCAAAGTTATCCCTGAGTGCAGAGCCAGGGGTAAGCTCTGAGTACCACCAAGTGTGGCCCAAAAACAAAAAGATGAAATAATGTAAAACGGGCAGAGAGAATGGGGCTGGAGCAATAGCACAGCGGGTAGGGCGTTTGCCTTGCACGCGGCCGACCCGGGTTCTAATCCCAGCATCCCATATGGTCCCCTGAGCACTGCCAGGGGTAATTCCTGAGTGAAGAGCCAGGAGTAACCCCTGTGCATCGCCGGGTGTGACCCAAAAACAAAAAAAAACAAAAAAAAAACGGGCAGAGAGAAGGTACAGCAGGTAGAACTCTTTGCATAAGCCATCCCAAGGTTCAGTCCCCTGCATCCCATGTGGTCCCCACAGCCTCACCAGGAGTGATCCCTGAGCACTGCAGGGATGGCCCAAAAAATAACAACAAAAGTGAAACAATAGAGGACATAATCTTATGCCTAGGAACTGGTTATAACTGTCAATAATGAGAGGTTCTTGGTGGTACAAGAGCATATAATAGGGAACCTGACATAATCCTGGCATTCAGGATTTAGGAACAATCTAAACTGAAATTTGTGGGTAAAGAGTTAGCTATGCAAATGAGAACATTTTCTAGGAATAAAGAACATATCCATCTATCTCAAAGCAAAAAGCGTAAAACTAAAAGTTGAAAGTAATAAGATTATAATGTATGGGAGAGTTGTTTTGAATGAGGATAAAATAATCAGCAGGGATCAGAGCAAAGAGATTCCTAAACAGTCCGTGTTAAAAAGCTTAAATTTATCCTCAGAGAACAGGGAAGCTGTTGAAGACTTTACACAAGAGAACCAAGACTAACATTTCTACAGATGAAAATAAGCAGATTAAGTTCCGTGTATGTGTTACATTTCAACCAAGGGACCCTCATACTATAGTCTAGCTTGGATACTTTAAAAAATATTTTTGGGGCTGGAGCGATAGCACAGCAGGGAGGGCGTTTGCCTTGCACGCGGCCAACCCTGGTTCGAATCCCAGCATCCCATATGGTCCCCTGAGCACCGCCAGGGGAGATTCCTGAGTGCATGAGCCAGGAGTGACCCCTGTGCATCGCCGGGTGTGACCCAAAAAGCAAAAAAATATATATTTTTTGTGGGGGCTGGAGCGATAGCACAGCAGGTAGGGCGTTTGCCTTGCACGCGTGCCAACCCGGGTTCAAATCCCAGCATCCCATATGGTTCCCTGAGCACCACCAGGAGTAATTCCTGAGTGTAGAGCCAGGAATAACCCCTGTGCATCACCAGGTGTGACCCAAAAAGCTAAAAAAAAAAAAAAATTTGTTTTGATTTTTATTTTGGTGCCACATTTGGCAATGCACAGGAGTTACTCCAGGCTTTGTACTCAGGAATCACTATTGGTGGTGCTCAGGGGACCATTTGGGATACCAGAGATAGGACCTGGGTCGTTGCATGCAAGGCAGGTGTCTATGGGCTGTACTATGGCTCCAGTTCTGTTATTTTACATTTTTTAAGAAATTTTTTGTGGCTTGTCAGACCCAAAATACTTACTTTGGCCTTACTCTAAACCAGTGTGCATTGCTCTACATTGCTCAAAGATATTAAGAAAGTTTGCTTTTGAGAATAAAGACAAGAGGAAATGAAGAGAGATGATACTGGTTTGTAATTAAGTAATAGTGTACCTGGTAAAAATTGTGTAATTTATGCCTATTGGTCTTTAATTTTCAGTGTCTCACTTTTCCTGGCTAGCATGCAACCAGGAAAATGCAATCTAAGAAAGACATCTGCTTATCATTGAGTCATTTATTTGTCAAAGAGCAGGTATTCCTTCTGCCCACTAAAATGATGAGGAAGTACCAGTAAACTTAAATGTAAAATTAGCAATCTACCCTTCAAATATTTTTTGGTTTTCTTACTGAGTTTCTGCTCAATCCTTGGGTCTGAAAAGGACACCATACAACAAATGCTTTTAAAGCACTGCATGCCTCTATTTTAGAATGCTAGTTCATATTCAGTGAAATAATATTTTAAGTTCTACGTTAAAAGATAGTTATAAGAGCCAGAGAGAGAATACAGTGGGTAAGGAACTTGGCCTTGCATGCACCTAACTCAGGTTCAATCCCCACCACTCCATACGATTCCCCCTCACCCTTCCAGGAATGATCCTTTATTGCAGGGCTAGGAGTAAGCCCTGAGCCACTGGGTGTGCCCCCAGTTGTCCCCCCCCAAAAAAAGACAATTATAACTAACATTATAATGATAAACAGTAATGCATTTTAGATTTTCAGTTTCTATCAATAGAAATATACACGTGATTAAATTTTTATAGCAAATACAAATTTCATTTTTATAAGTTGGTTTTTAGAAGTCATTTACTGATAGAGATAACAAAAGTATTTGCATACTGTCTGTAGAAGTTTATGAAATAATGGCAACAGTCTAATTTATCATTGGCTGCAGGAGCACTTTATATTTCTATAACAAATTATTCCATATTCTTTTTCTCCTGATTTCACAGTTATTAGCAATGAGCAAAAAGTGTGTGTGTGTGTGTGTGTGTGTGTGTGTGTGTGTGTTCAGGTAGTTTCTTTGAATAGAATTTTCTAGGTTTTTTTTTTTCTTTTTGGGTCACACCCAGCGATGCTCAGGGTTTACTCCTGGCTTTGCACTCAGGAATTACTCCTGGCAGTGCTTGGGGGACCATATGGGATGCCGGGGATCGAACCCGGGTCGGCTGCGTGCAAGGCAAACGCCCTACCCGCTGTGCTATCGCTCCGGCCCCTAGAATTTTCTAGTTTATGTTTATCCCTCAGGTTACAATCTCTCAGGCCTAGCTATAGAAACTGGTCTTTTCATGAAGGTATTAGATAGGTGGGTAGTTGTTTTAATGACACCTACAGAAAACATACCCTATTGGACACTTTTCAAAACAAATCTACTTTAAAATAAATGCCTGTTTATCTTGATTTGGATATTGGGAATATATTCATATTAAGGACAAAATGACAGTTTGAAGTACTGAAGTTTAAGATAAAATGTACATACAGGGGCTGGAGCGATAGTAGAGTGGGTAGGGCCTTTGCCTTGCATGCGGCCGACCCAGATTTGATTCCCAGCATCCCATATGGTCCCCTGAGCACCGCCAGGGGTAGTTCCTGAGTGCAGAGCCAAGAGTGACCCCTGTGCATTGCTGGGTGTGACCCAAAAAGGAAAAAAATGTACATGTGAAAGCTTTGTCCAAATAAAATAGTTAGAATCTCCACTTAAGTTGGAGACTAATGTAGCCAGATACTTTCTCTAAGTACTGGATTATATAAACTGCATATGATTGTAATCTTTTTTTCCCCTTCTTGTAGCTTGTAGAGACTTCATTAAAAGGAGAAATTGCCTTTGATCCCAGAAGCGCCTATTACTTGTGGTTTGTGATGGATTTTTGTGATGGAGGAGATATGAATGAGTATCTGTTGTCCAGAAAACCTAATCGTAAAACTAATACCAGCTTTATGCTTCAACTGAGCAGTGCCCTGGCTTTCTTACATAAAAACCAGATCATCCATCGAGATCTAAAGCCTGATAACATCCTGATTTCTCAAAGCCGGTTGGATACCAGTGACTTGGAACCCACACTAAAGGTGGCTGATTTTGGTCTAAGTAAAGTTTGTTCAGCCTCTGGGCAGAACCCAGAAGAACCTGTCAGTGTAAACAAATGTTTCCTTTCCACTGCATGTGGCACAGATTTCTATATGGCTCCTGAAGTGTGGGAGGGACATTACACAGCAAAGGCTGACATCTTTGCACTGGGAATTATCATCTGGGCAATGCTGGAAAGGATCACATTCATAGACACAGAGACAAAGAAAGAACTCTTGGGGAGTTATGTAAAACAAGGAACTGAGATTGTACCTGTTGGGGAGGCACTTCTGGAAAATCCCAAAATGGAACTTCTCATTCCTGTGAAGAAAAAGACTATGAATGGGCGAATGAAACAGCTAATTAAGGAAATGCTGGCTGCAAACCCTCAGGATCGCCCAGATGCTTTTGAACTAGAACTCAGATTAGTACAAATTGCATTTAAAGATAGTAGCTGGGAAACGTGACACCTAGGTTATTTGCAAATATCTTGGATGATAATGCTGCTTCTGTTTAAACAGTGATGCAACAAAATGTGGCTGAAAAAGCATATCAAGAGCTAAATTCCACCTTCAAAGAGTTTGGATTTTATTGTGGGGTGTTCCCCCAACCCCTCGTCTTTTCTTAAGTCCAAGATGGCCATTTTGTTAGTATGTTTTAAATGTGTATTACCAATGTGGTTGTAAATTTTTTTTAAATGATCATTGGTAGAAGTTTGGCAGGAAAATTCTCTTAAGAGCCAAGAAGAGAAAAGAGTACAGTTTTCTGGAAATATGTCTCTTAAGTATTTTAGACATTCCTTGTCAGTATTAGGAATTTCCATGGAAGAAGAGGTTTGCATGCTGGTAATGCAACCATTAAAGCTTTGTAAAGGAAACATATATGTATATATTTATGTATATGTAAGTATGTGAATGTGTGCGTTTTGCATTCCATTTGAAAAATGCCACTTCTGTTTATATTATTTGATGTAGGTTTGGTTTTTGAAATTTGCTGGTGAAATCAGTGATGAGAAATAAAAGGACTTTTCCTAGTCTTCCTACCCAGTTCCTCCCTCTGATAAAATCATACTTTTTTTTTTAATTTTTATAATATACAGCTCTTTTTAAGGCATCAATTTGGAGGGGCTAAAATTATCTGATTAAACAAATGAAATTGAGTAATTCAAAGCTGCTGAAGTATGTTTGCACTCTCCGTTGCCCTATAGCTGCAGGAGTTGAGTTTAGTCATGCAATTGTATGGTAGCAGGTTGGCAAGGATATTGATGATTCAGCCGTACCTTCATTAGGTAAGTAACCAAATGTTCAGGTAACCAATTAACCACTGCTTTAGTACATGTCTACACTTGAGCATCTGTAATCTCATATAAATCTGAACAAGTCTTAGGTTTCCAAAAACTTTTCTATATTTAGTACTTGATAATCAATTCTTATTTCAAGACTTTCAGCATCAGCATAAAGTTGAAGAAACTCAATGAACTCCACATTGCCTCCCTTGAAATGATCTCTTGTTTATTCACTGGAATTTCTTTCGTTTTGACACTAATGTTTTGTCTATGTTAACACAGTAATGGTAGTGATATGGTTATATTTAAATGCTCATCCTCTTTTTCTAAAGTAGGGATGATACTATACAGTTTAGCAAGTGGGTAAAGTATATCAGCTATATTCTTTAAGGGGAAAAGTTAACCATTTTATACAATCCCTCAGGATGGTCTTTAAAAACAAATCATTCTTAAAGTCAGTTTGACTTTAATGCTACTTGGTTTTCTCCAGTATGTTTTCCTGAAAATGCAAATAGTTTAAAATCTAAGGAAGGTTTTCCTAAAACAGAACATTAGTTTTTAAGGTTAGATAGACTTTAAGACCATTGTATCTAGGTTAATCTTTGTAAAACACTAGACTATTTGGTCAAAAAATAAGGGGTGGGAAAGGATTAGTATATTGAAATTGTTGATAGTTTGCAGTCTCCCCAGCTATTTGAACTTACACAACTCTTGGAATATTGCAGTCACAATTTTTCCTTGTTCAATATGTGTTCAGGGACTGTAGACAGTTGGGGGCAGGGGGGGGGAAGCACAAAAAAGAGAAGGAAAAGCTTCCAGGCCACAATTACTTAATCTAAAAGTTTCAAGACTAGATTGAAATATTTTAAAGCCTTTTAAACTGGGGGGGAAAATCATTCTGACATCACTTTCAAGCTAATGTAAGAAATCTTTTAGAAATTAGAAGTGGGAATATACTGGAACCTCATGATAACTGACCCTTTATAACACAAATTAGTGTGACAGAGTTAGCTAAGGGCTCAAGTTACTAGAAATAAGTGTCATTATAATTTCTTGTTAATAAGTATAACACTTCAGCAGAGTGGTGATCCAGGTAACGATGCCCCAGTGCTTCATTTGCCTTCCAAATAACTCTCTATATGGAGTTATGGTTTCCTGCATATGTAGTTTTTGGTCCTGCCTCAATTAAAATAGTTAGCAATTATTTATTTTGAAAGATTTTCATTAGCATAGGGTGTGAGGCAATCAGGAAGTTTCTTCTGAAATTTTCTCAAGTTCTTGTATTTTTAAAATAACCTATGAATACCAAGCAAAATGATAGTAAATTTTTTTGTCTTTATTTGTTCTTTCAGTAAAGAGGTATTTATTAAGTACCTACTGTGTGCTTAGCACTAACAGTTGAAAATGACAATTTAAAAACTGAAGTGGGGCCACATGCCTTTTCTTTCTCTAAGAGTAAGAAATGAAAGATAAGGTATGATTCCTGGAAATTATTTGGCATTTGCTAGAAGAAAAATAAAAGCAAGAATTTATGTACAGTGCCTTGTTCATAATAGGTACTCAATAAACAATTATTCCTCATAGAGTCTTGCCGTGGTTTTTAGTGTTTAATGAAATTTGTCTTAATTGAAAAAAGACCAAATATTTCAAATAAGCTTATAGGCAGCTGTGGCAGGTTAAAATACAAGATTGTACAGTTAGTTTCTAGAATGTTATTTTGCACTAGTTGTCACTAGATGGGGTTCCTGTAGATTTTTGGTGCTAAGGGATACTTTGTCATTATGATAAAGTAAGTGTTAAGTGTCAGATAAATAGCACACCTAGTAGTTCTTCCTTCTGGTCTGTTTTTCTCTTTGTTATTGCTGTTGTTGTTTTAATTGTAAAATGTTTATCAATCAAACTGTTGTAGCAGCTACAGAATAATTCACCAGCATGACAGAATGGTCAAATGTCATCAGCACTTCAAAAATGAGAGCAACTTTTGAAATTTTCTTTTAAAATTGTCAAATATATTTTATGAAGAATTTATAAAAGGGGAAAATGATTGTAATTTATTGTTCATGACTTTTTTTTTAATAAAGTGAGTTTCAAAAAAACTAATTTGACACTGATGTTTCTGTGACTCTTAGTTTATAAAAGAAAATTGTAATCTTGAAACAACTTCATTTTTAGCCTCTTCTATTAAATGAAACTTAAGATTCTCCTGAGGAATAACAGATGGAGTATCCACATTTCAAGTTTTCTAAAATTTTAATCTATATTGTGTTGCTGTATTGTCAAAGGAATATATATTACCCAAAATATGTTATTTTGTACATTTATATTTCTGTATTTTTAATTTATTTTGGTTTTGGGGTCGCAGGCCCAGGGGTGCTCTGGACCCCTTAATCTACTCTCAGGGATCACTCCTGACAGGTCTCGGACGGTGTGGAATACCGGAATTGAACCTAGGTTGGCCCCATAAAACTCAATCAAGTGTGCTGCCAGCTGTACTATACTCTAAGCCCCTCTGTGTATTTATTGCGGGGGGTGGGGGGGCGGTGTTGGTTTTGTTGGTTTGGGGGCTACACCCAGTGATGCTCAGGGGTACTCCTGGCTTTATGCTCAGGGATCACTTCTGGCAGTGCTCAGAAGACCATATGGGATGCCCGGGATCCTCGAACCTGGGTTGACCTCAAGTGAATCAAGCATTCTACCCACTGTAGATGCTACAGTGATGCTATACTTTCTATAGCATCTTTGTGTATTTTTTTTTTTGCTTTTTTGGGGGGTCACACCTGGCAATGCTCAGGGGTTACTTCTGGTGCTGCACTCAGGAATCACCCCTGGCAGTGCTCAGGGGATGTTATGGGATGCTGGGAATCGAACCCAGGTTGGCCACATGCAAGGCAAACGCCCTACCCCCTGTGCTATTGCTCTAGCCCCTCTTCCCGTATTTTTAAACTGAGGATGCCCCCTGGACTCAGAATTAAATATATTAAGTATTTGATATTACGTATTTGATAGTGTGCAGTTTTTCCATCTAACTTGAGATCATGTATCTTTTCTGTTTGAAAAAAAGTCATCTGAGGGCCTGAGTGATAATACAGCAGGTAAGGCACTTGTTTTAGGGTTGAGCCAACACTGGTTTGATCCTTGGCACCACATTTGGTCCCTCTGAGCACAGAGCCAGAGATGATATGCCCTGAATACTACCAAATATGCCCATGCCTTTTTCTGTTATTGTATATATATATATATGTATATATATACATATATATATCTTCTCCATAATAAGCAAAGTTCTAAGATACATATATGTAGTGGTTCAGTGTAGTAGTGAAAGTAAAATAAACTAAAAGTATAAATATTGATCCAGTGAGGAAAGCATCAAGAATTGTGGCTACTTTTGATTCTGCCACATTCTAATACAGACTTTGAGGAAAGGTATATATTGCTTTTATTTAAAGATTTATATTTACAAACTTGGAATCAAACTATAATTTGTGTTTACTAGCCTATTTTTGTAATTAACAGTTTACAAAGCTCTTTCACATTTTTACATATCTTTTCAGTGAATTTCATTTAAAATAGGGATTGATTGCTGAGAAAATTAATATAATAACACCTGGTAACGGATGTTTTACCCTAAAGCGGGGCCCTGGAGACTAATCTCTGACTCCAGGTGGAGCTGTCTCTAACAAGGAAGCTTTATCTTTCTCACGGAAGTAATGACCCTTCATGTTTTGGTCTTTTCTTTAAATTCAAATGTTGCTCTCGGTTGACCAATCATAGAAGCCCTCTAAAGTGCAGCGTAATGACAGACAGTTGGGTTGTGGCTAGATAATACCACAGGAACTGCACTTAAGGAAACCTTCCAGCCACACCTCTTGAGGGCAAAGTGCCTCTTTTAAAAGCAGTTCTTTTCCCTTTGTAATGATTTTCATTGGTCAAAGAGAATTGTGTCAAGAAAAAAAAATGCTTGGGCTTTTAACTTCATTCTTTCATTTCCTGTCCTGCCCTGGTATTTCAAGCTTAGCTTGTTCTGTGCAGAAATTATGCAACTAATTGTACCAGAGGCACTGAAGTCTAGCAGCAGAAGCACAGGCTTTGGTGTAGCAGATCTCTGAATGCTAGCATACACAAATACCTATATAATTATAAGTGGCAAATCATTCTGAGCCTCAATTCTTGTATCTGTGAAATAGATGGTGACATTTACATTACAGGAGCTGTTTTGGTTGGGGTGGGGGTGTGGTGGTGGTGGTATACCAGCAGCCTTTAAGGAACGATACCTGGCTGTGTACTCCGGCCATACCTGACAGTGCTCAAGATAACAATTACCAGGGGACCAGCATTCAACCACTGTCTTGGCCACAACCATGTGTAGGGTAAGTGCCTTAACCTCTGTACCGTCCCCCTATTGCAGGGGGTTTGTAATGATAAGAGATAAAATACATGAAGTCCTGATTGGTACATGAAGTTCTCAAACTGTAGCCATTATTACATTCTGATTTTGATTATATATTGAATGAGTGAATGGAAGAATCCTCAATTAGCCAGTCTTCAGTTCTAATTTTAAATCATCTTTCTTTGGAAGAATCTTAAAGGCACGCATCCTCTCTTCAAGAAAATGTTTGCCTATAATTTCAGAGGGGGATGTGTAAGCTCACATGGACCCCAATTTAAGAACTCATAAGCTATGTCCTTTTTGTGTAGACACAAGAAGAGAGTTGATGCTGTGCTTTTGTAGCATGAGGGTTAATTGATTAAAATAATACTCCTGGGCATCCGTCATATTTACTTGACTTAAGCCTCAGTTGCCCTTGCTTCGTAACACCCCCAAAAGGAGGGTCCTGACAAAGGGACTGGATGGACCCAGGGCAAGCTGTAACCTACCCTAGAATCAAAAGGGGACAAGCTAAGCACAATCAGTTTAATAAGAGCACAATCATGGAACAAACTGTAATCACCCCAAAGAAGTAACTGAATAAGGAACCTGGTGGGGTTAGGAAAGACTAACCTGTCCTGGGGCTAGAGCAATAGCACAGCGGGTAGGGTGTTTGCCTTGCATGCGGCCGACCCAGGTTCTATTCCCAGCATCTCATATGGTCCCCTGAGCACCGCCAGGGGTGATTTCTGAGTGCAGAGCCAGGAGTAACTCCTGTGCATAGCCGGGTGTGACCCAAAAAGCGGAAAGAAAAAAAAAAAGACCTGTCCTAAGGACTGTAGACTGGGATATATAGCAAATGTCCCCAGGAAGAGCCAACCTTTAAGCTTAATATATCTCTCATACAAAATGACTAGAAATATTACAAGATGTTAATTTACTATGATTGGTTAAATAGATTACTAACTGAAGAAAGGAAAAAGCAATACACCCTAGATGGAATCCCGCCCTTGAGCAGATTTCCTAGTAATCTGGAGTGCTGAACCCTCAGATGAGATTTTGTCTTTGAGTTAATCTCCTAGAACTTCCCCTGAAGGAGTGGCTTTATATCTGTTTGTTGTTATGACAACGTTCAACCAAACCTATGTGTACCCTCATCCTTCATGATTTCTATGTAACTATGTTGTAAAGGGGAAGGAGGGGACTAGAAAGAGTAGGACTATGAGGACAAGGATGAGGGGACTATGATGACTGGGACTACGACCGAAACTATAACTACGATTGTGCAGTAATGGGAGAGATCAAACTACACTAGGGAGAGAGAGAAATACACTGACTACCAACAAGCCTGGGGCCGTGTCTCCATTCCCCTGTCCTTTGCTGTGGGCCAGCCGGGGGAATGGTTCTCAGCCACCAAACTCTCAAGTCCAGCTTGTGCCCACACTTTCTTTTTGAAACTCACACATATGGAGTGCCGGGGATCAAACCTGGGGTGCCCATGTGCAAGACAAGTGCCTTAACCACTGTATTATCTCTTTGACCTCTCATTTGGATATTCATAATATCATTCACCGACCATACAAAACAGGCAGCCGACAAAAAGTGTGTGTCCCGTCATGAGCCAGAGCCAGACCATGTGATTTTGTGAGCTTTATGCAGCTGGCAGGACAAATATTTCCCACCCCTGTTGAGGTATTATTTTATTTCTTAATCTGGATGCTGGTTAGACAGGTGTGTTTACTTTGTAAACACAATGGTAGGGCATTTGCCTTGTATGCAGCCAACCTGGGTTCGATCCCCAGCATCCCATATGATACCTGAGCACTTCCAGGAGTAATTCCTGAGTGCAGAGCCAGGAGTAACCCCTGAGCATCACTAGGTGTGACCCATAAAGCCAAAAAAAAAAAAAAAAATTCATCAAGGGGGCTGGAGTGATAGCACAGCGGGTAGGGCGTTTGCCTTGCACGCGGCCGACCTGGGTTCGATTCCCAGCATCCCATATGGTCCCCTGAGCACCACCAGGGGTAACTCCTGAGTGCAGAGCCAGGAGTAACCCCTGTGCATGCTGGGTGTGACCCAAAAAAAATTCATCAAGCTAGATCAAGAGAGATAACTCAAGGCACTTCTGTACATGCTTTGCAGGCAAGAAGCCTAACTAATTTCAATCCCTAAAACCACATGGTCCCCTGGGTACCTCCAGGGACGACTACCCATACTCACTGAGCATTGAGGCAGAAGTAGCCCTACCAGGTCTGGCTCCCATCCAAAAAAACATTTATCAAGCTGAATTAGAGAGATAGTCAAAAAGGCTAGAGCTAATTTACATACATGGAGCCCTAGGTCAGTCCCTGGCACTGCATGGCACTCGGCACAGCTGGGTATGGCCCACAAAAGAAAAGGGCGGGGGCGGGGAAATCAAGCTGCACTTAAAATTTTCACAGTATTTTATTCTCAGGCATAAAGTGGCAAGTATGAAACCTAGGTGCATTAAAGCTAAAAGCTATTGTCAGGGACAGAAGAATAGGACACAGACTTTACAATCAGATACCATCTGCCTCTTACTAGGTGTAACTTTCTTGAATTCCCTAAGGTTGCAAATCCATAGTTTCTCACAGGTATCAAATAGACAGAATCCCTGACTCAAACACTGGGAAGATGAGGTGATATAGAATCATGGCTCTGTAGACTGTACGGAGTACGGACTGGAGAGAGTATAGAGCTGGGGGGGGAGTGATAGCACAGCGGGTAGGGCGTTTGCCTTGCACGCAGCCAACCCGGGTTCAATTCCCAGCATCCCATATGGTCCCCTGAGCACCGCCAGGGGTGATTCCTGAGTGCATGAGCCAGGAGTGACCCCTGTGCATCACTGGGTGTGACCCAAAAAGCAAAAAAAAAAATAAAAAAGATTGAGGTATATTTGAGGTGTTTAAAAAAAAAAAAGAGTAGCCCCTGAGGACCATTGGGTGTGCCTAAACCACACCCTCCAAAAAAAAGAAAGTCAGGGTTCATCCACCAAATGGTTGTTCCCCATTCTCTTTTTTTTTTTTGCTTTTTGGGTCACACCCGGCGATGCACAGGGGTTACTCCTGGCTCTGCACTCAGGAATTACTCCTGGCGGTGCTCAGGGGACCATATGGGATGCTGGGATTCGAACCCGGGTCGGCCGCGTGCAAGGCAAACGCCCTACCCGCTGTGCTATCGCTCCGGCCCAAGTATCTAGTTCTGATGAGAACTCTCCAGATTCCGAGTCTCAGTAGTCTATGAGAGGGAGAGAGCAGAAATTTTGAATTACTATGAATACTATTACCAGCTAACAAAAAGGAAATGAACTAATGAGATTGTTAGTGAAGATATATTTGCGTGGGAGGGTCACAGGACAACGAATCAGGCAGGACTCTATGACAATAACAGACTATAAGATCTTTTTCAAATTGTGGGAATTTGAAAAAGCTCAGTCATCCCCTGAGACCACCTAAGAGAATGGGGAACAGGGCCTGGAGTGATAGCACAGCGGGTAGGGCGTTTGCCTTGCACGCGGCGGACCCGGGTTCGATCCCCGGCATCCCATATGGTCCCCCAAGCACTGCCAGGAGTAATTCCTGAGTGCAAAGCCAGGAGTAACCCCTGAGCATCTCTGGGTGTGACCCAAAAAGCAAAAAAAAAAAAAGAACTAGATACTTGAAGTGACATGTCATTTTTCCTAGCTTTGAACTAGGTGGGCTCCCCTGGGTGGCTTATGTGAGGCAGAGAGGGGAGAGGGGGTCACTTTCTCCTGTTCCACCTCTGCCACCCCGGGAGCAGCTGGGAAGGCTAGGACTGATAAAGTCTGCATGGCATGAACCTCAAGTCCCACCAGCCCCATGAGATAGCCGTCAAGCCATCTGATGTCCATTTGTCTTTCCTGCATGAGAGTTCATCCTCACCACCAGGTCTCTCAGGGAACCATGGACTCAGGCTGGAGCGAAAAATTGCTCTTTGCAGGAAAGCAGAGCCAGTCCTAGGCCTTTTCCAGGGTTTCCAGGTCCTAGTCACAGAAAAGAATTTCAGGAGTAGGGGCCAGTAGGAGCGTGCTTTTTGGGTCACACCCTTTTTGGCTACTCCTGGCTCTGCACTCAGAAATTATTCCTGGCAGTGCTCAGGGGACTATACATAATGCCAGGGATCAAACCTGTTTGGCCACATGCAAGGCAAACTTCCTACCCGCTGTACTATTGCTCTGACCTTCTCCTTAAATTCTTCTTTTTTTTTTTTTTTGGCTTTTTGGGTCACACCCAGCAATGCTCAGGGGTTACTCCTGGCTCTGCACTCAGGAATTACTCCTGGCGGTGCTCGGGGGACTATATGGGATGCTGGGAATTGAACCGGGTGGGCTGCATGCAAGGCAAACACCCCCCCCCCACTGTGCTACCACTCTAGCTATATTCTTAAAAATTTAAGAACATTGGGGCCGGAGCGATAGCACAGCGGTTAGGGCGTTTGCCTTGCACGCGGCCGACCTGGGTTCAATCCCTCCCCGGCATCCCATATGGTCCCCCAAGCACTGCCAGGAGCAATTCCTGAGTACAAAGCCAGGAGTAACCCCTGAGCATCGCTGGGTGTGACCCAAAAAGCAAAAAAAAAAAAAAAATTAAGAACATTAGGGACTGGAGTGATAGCACAGCAGGTAGGGTGTTTGCCTTGCATGCGGCCGACCCAGGTTCCAGTCCCAGCATCCCATATGGTTCCCCGAACACCGCCAGGAGTAATTCCTGAGTGCAGAACCAGGAGTAACCCCTGAGCATCACTGGGTGTGACCCAAAAAGAAAAAAAAAAATTTAAGAACACTGGAGCAGAACATCAATGGCTTATGTTCTTGTTTCAGTCCTATGATTGGTATAATTGTGGGTCACTGTCAGAGCCCGTATTTCTTCATCCATGGAACAGGATCATAATATCTACCTCTCTGAGTTAGCTGTGAAAATTAAATGATATATTGTAAAAAACTAAAGAACGCCGATGGGCGAGTGCACTCGCGGGCTCTCCGGGCGGCTCTGTCTCACCACCCGCGTTCGGTGCTCTGGAACCGCAGTGTGTGCTGGATCGGGACGGTCGGTAGTCAAGGACAGGCGAAGGAAGAACGAGGACCAAGCTGGTTGCTGATTAGTTACCGTTTATTCAATCTTTCATCTTTCTCATCTCCCCCACTCCCCGCTCCGGCCTCTCTCTGGATCTCCTGCTCAACTGCCGCCTCTCCCTGGTTTCTCTCTCCTCCTACTTGTCTCTCCCGGTGGATCTGCCAGGTGGATCTGCCCCGTGGATCCGGCCCCCGGAGAGAAGATACAAAACCAAAACTGAAGCCCTCTTTGGGCTGAAAGCACTCGGATTTACATCCCAAAGACCAGGCTGGGCTGCAGCAAGAAATCTACATGTCAATTACAAACTAGACAGCACCTGAAATTTACATCCCAAAGACTAGGCTGGGCCAGAGCCTGGAATCTACAATGTCAAGTCAAGCTGGCTAGCACCTTAGATCTGCGGGTCAAAGATCAGCTAGGTTTCTGTGACAAAAGGTTTCTGACAAAACTCCAGAAGGCAGCTGGAAAGGGGGAAATATTCCAACATCTCCCCCTTTTTGTTTAGGACAGATTTTAACCATAAAATAAAATGCTAAGCACAAAAAGTTCAATAACACTAGCAGAACACCTATTCTCTAGGACAGATACTCTTTCAGCAGGACCCATCCAAGGATGAAATCCCAAGGTTGTGTTTCTCCTCTCCTTGTCAGACAAACATATAAGCATTCACAATATTAATCATTTTGTATGGGCATAGCAAGAGATGCATAAAACTTTTAGAATTGCTCTCCGGGGGTCACCTCATCTCAGACTACAGCGCTCAAGCCAGATTAGTCTTTCCTAGCCCTAGCAGGGCCCTGTCTCGTCGTTGCTTTTGGATCATGACATGACACCCCATGACCAAGCTCTTAACATATAGTTAAGCATTAGGCACTTTGGCCAGGCCCATCTCGATGCCAGGGTAGCACACAACTTACCGCTTGCCCTGGGTCCTTCTTCGTCCCACGTTGGGACCCTGCCTTTTAAGAGGGCTAGGAACTGAGGGCAACCAAGGCTACAGTCAAGAAAGCAGATGCCCGGGAATTAATAATATTCAGAGCCAATTAAATCTCAATTGCAAAGGCATAATATTAAATGTCTTCCTCTGTCCATACAAAAAGACATGGCTATTAACTAAACTATTCAAAAGACAGGAAGAGAGGAGAAAGACAATATCTCACTCATACATATAAAATCATAGATTTAACTCATCAAAAATACTTTGCCATATAACTGAAAACCCAATACCAGAAGGATAGTTATTACAGGTACTATGAATTTACAAATCCATTATTCTAACTGTTCATATATATATACATATATATACATATATATATACATACATATATATATATTATACGCTAACAAATGATTCTTACTTAACATTATCCCATAAGAATTCAGTCAAATTTTACAGCATAAGTGTTATACAAAATAAAACATAATTCTAATCTACAGGAAATCAAAAGGGCGCACAAACTAAAACAGGAAGAGTTAAATTTCTGTTAAAATACATCAGGTTAAAAATCCAAATTAAAGTGATGCAGTAAGAAAAAAATCTATTGAATCCATACACTGATTATCTTTAAACTGCCATACCAGGCTTATTTCTACTCTTTTGACTGTATGAACATAACTTTGATGGGTGTGATCGATATACCTAAGCTCCTAGTGGCAAGGGGAGAAAGGACAAACCAAAGTCAGGCCTAACATATTTAGAGCTAGATTCCAACATCTCCCCGTTTTCTGTTTACAAAATTACAAAAATTTGAAATAGAAAGACGAACAATTCCAAACACAATACAGTCTTATAAATTGTAGTAAAATTTATGTCCGACCCTTGGTCCAGAGCAGTGCTTGTAGTAAAGAGTCCAATTGTTCTGCACTGTCCAGGGGTGGTAAGAGTCACCAATGATAAGAGTCATTTAGTCACAGTTTGAAGAAATGAAGTTTCTGGATCAAAACTGAAGAGTTGTCCTTGTAACAGCAGCAGTAGTGGTAGCAGCAATGAGTCTCTGGAAAGCAGCTATTAGGAGTCCAACAAATTTCAGGAAGCACTGGATCAGTCAGGGAGCACTGGAACAGGAGCATCACAACTTCTGGCAGGAGAACTTCAGCAGAGGAATGCAGCCATTCTCTGGTCTATTTCCTCGGCAGTCATAGGTGCAACCTAGCTTATGTTTGAGAAAAAACACTTTAAAGTTATTAGAGGCTTTCGCAGTTGGGGTTTGGTCTCCATGCCTGTGAATAGAAAGAGTCAGAGGGAAGCTCCAATACAAATGGATATCCTAGAGAGAAATGAGAAGGTGTTCCTGTTAAAAGTCATTTCTTTCTCGTTCAGGAACCTGTGAATTCCAAGGAATGGCTAAAAATAAAGTATTGTTAATTAAAAATATGTAGGCCTGGCATTGTCCAATCCACAACCTGTAAAAGAGGGGTAGAAGGAAAGGTCTTAATGTGACCTCATAAAATGTGTAAGGAGCTAGAGGCCTTTGCTCTAGGTCCTCTGAAGCTGGCTCCCCTTCTTTCTTCGTGACTTCCAGCTGAGATCAGTTTGGTGATGAATCTGAGCTGGAATTTGAAGGGTTGTGAGTCTCTGGAGGTCTGAGATCCAAATCAGGTGGTTGAATTCTGCTTCTGATAAGAAGTAAAGGGATCCAAAGTTTCTTAGTGGGGTTGTCATCTGTTGAAACAAAAGCATAGCCTTTTCCTCGAATGAGGAGTTTTCCTGCTACATTCAATTGAGAAAATACCTCCTTTTTGTATTTGATTTAACATTCCATATGCCCACTGAAAATGCAGAGGTGGTGGGCTTAAGGCCGCAGTGTTCTATACTGAAAAGGGGTTGTAGTAACTGTATCAGGGCAGGAAATAGGCTGCACTTCCTGCCATCCCTGGCTGCAGCGATTATACTGATTGGAGCTCTCAAACTCCACACTGGGGAAAGGGGCTGCAACTGAGAACATCCCCTGGTTTTTCGGGGCCTGGGGCTGGCCCCCTTGCAGGTGTCCCGAGTTGGGGTCACCCACTACATCAAAATTAAAGCGACAATCTCTGGCCCAATGATTTCCCCTTTTTTTTTTTTTTGCTTTTTGGGTCACACCTGGCGATGCACAGGGGTTACTCCTGGCTCTGCACTCAAGAATTACTCCTGGCAGTGCTCAGGGGACCATATGGGATGCTGGGAATTGAACCCGTGATTTCCCCTCTTACACCGGGGACAGGGCCCGGGAGGTGCAAGTCTGACTCTGCAGTCTCTGGCCCAGTGGTTTCCTTTCTTACACCTGGGACAGGGCCCAGGACGTGCTCTCGTAGCACGGCTTGGGGGCGCATTGCAATCTCTACGAAAGTGGCCTGGTTTTCCACAATTAAAACATCTTTTCTGAGCTTGTCTCTGTAAGGCATAGACCTGCACCTTATGTTTAGCAGAGCCAACATTCCAGCATGCTTCCAAGTACCCGAATATGTCTTCCTTCTCCTTAATAGGGTGAAAAATGGCCTGGCAATCCTCATTAGCATTTTCAAAGGCCAATTCTTTAGTCAACAGCTCATGAGTCTCCTTACCCTCAACCTGCATTTCTATGGCTTCCATCAATCTTCCTACAAAGTCTGCATAAGGTTCTGAGGCTCTCTGGACAATCTTAGTAAAACTTCCCTTAAATTCTGCTTCTGCATCAACCTTCTCCCATGCACGCAGGGCTCCGTCACGGATATAAGCAAGAACAGCAGGAGGCAAGGTGACTTGCCTTTCTGGGTCTCGCCATTTCCCTTCACCAGTTAACATCTCACAAGTCAACTCAATCCCTGAAAAGTTTTGTCCAGCATGGCGTAGGCCTTGAAGCTTTGCCTTGGCCTCCTTGCTGAGCCACATTCTCCATTCCAAGTACTGAGAACGGCTTAAGCACGTCTTAGCAACCCTGTGAAAATCTTGAGGTGCCCAGTAGGCCTTTTTACTCCAGTCTGCAAGATACTCTCTACAGTACGGAGATGTAGGCCCGTATGAGACACAGGCCTGTTTGAAACGACTGAGAGAATCCATCCTTAACCTGCAACAAGATGGATGCTGCTTCTTCTCTGCCTGGACTGGGCGATTGGGAGCATGTCCCGAGCGGTCTGGAGGCCGCTTGGCTGAGTCACTCTCGGACTCAGAATCTGAGTAAGTGGCAGAAGACTCATAACCAGCATCACTTCCATCTAATACAATAGAAGTAGAGCAATATTCACCAGCCTCAGAAGTATTTTTACTATGGAAACCCTTTCGAGACTTAGGTGTGGGAGAAGCTGAGGCCGTATTATTCCATATATTCTCCTCCACATCAACTGCACTTTTCAAAAACAGGAGAATAGAATTAACAATCTCCCAGTTAGTCCAGAATTCCACGGGGATCTTAGTCCCTTCCTTAGATGCCTTGGAGACATTTTTCCTAACTTGTTTCCAAATCTTACTTTCTAGAGTTCCTTCGTCTGGGAACCATGGGTTAACTGCATAAACTACCTTAAAGCAGGACCGGAGTTGGTCTCTGGAAATGCAGAGTTCCGGGTCTCCTGTTCTGCGGGAGAGACACTGAATCAAATCCATAAATGGCTTGCCCTGTTCAGTCTGGCTCGAGAAAATATGAAAGATCTTGGGAAGGCCCAGAATCTGTCCCATCTTAGTGGAGGATTGCTGTTCGGATTTTAATCCACAGCACACTAAAAAATCCTGTTCTCCCACTCTCTAGAGTGGGGTGCACCGAACGCTATTCTTACCTTTAGTTGGTAGTTCGTGCCCGCTCCAGGGACGCCAGCTGTAAAAAACTAAAGAACGCCGAGGGGGGGCGAGTGCACTCGCGGGCTCTCCGGACGGCTCTGTCTCACCACCCGCGTTCGGTGCTCTGGAACCGCAGTGTGTGGACTGGATCGGGACGGCCGGTGGTCAAGGACAGGCGAAGGAAGAACGAGGACCAAGCTGGTTGCTGATTAGTTACCGTTTATTCAATCTTCAAGCTTTCTCATCTCCCGCACTCCCAGCTCTGGCCTCTCTCTGGATCTACTGCTCAACTCCTGCCTCTCTCTGGCTTCTCTCTCTCCTCCTCCTTGTCTCTCCCACCTTGCCCTCTAGGCTACAACCAGCCAGGTAGCCAAATTAACATAAGAAAGCCCTTCCTGAGGGCAGGGCACTCCAAAGCCCTTCCTCACTCTTAAGGTTTTTTTTTCTTTTCCTTAGTCCAGGAACTCATTAACATCTTAATACTAGTTATTTTTGTATGGACATAGCAAGGGATACTTTGAGGCTTGCAAGGCAGCTCTCCTGGCAACATCTTGCCACAGGCTCAGACCACAGCACTCAGGCCAGATTAATCATTCCTCACCCTAGCAGGGTCCAAATCTAGTATCACTGTTTGGATCATGACAGCATTTGTCCATGATCAAGCTCTTAACTTATAGTTAAGCATTAGGCACTTTGGCCAGGCCCATCTCGATGCCAGGGTAGCACACAACTCACCGCTTGCCCTGGGTCCTTCTGGTCCCACATCGTCGGGACCCTGCTTTGGGGATGCTAGGAAGTAAGGGCAGCTGAGGCTTAGGTCAAGACAACAGATGCCCTGGAGGAAAATATCATGTAGAGTCAAAAGACTCCCAGGTTACAAAAGCATAACATTTGTTAAGTCTTCCTGTGTCCATACAAAAAGGACTTGCTCTGAATAAACTATGCAAAGGACTCAAGGAGAAGAGAAAAACATTATTTACAAGTCAACAAAACACTAAGAAAGAAGGTACAAATAAACAAAGAGGTATAGGAGCACTGTAATGGGAGTAACCAAATAAACCTAAACTACGTGAGGCTATGTTATCCTACAATATATGATCATTATAAATCATAATATTCTAAGTCAGACTATATAAAATCTATAGCATTAAAATGTATGAAGCTATAAAAATGTCAATATAAATGTGAATTATGAAGAAACCATGTTTAAACATTTTTCTCAATATTGTATTAAATAGCTAAGGAAAAAATGTAAATGTTAGTAGAAATAAGTACCAGGAGGTTGACTCCATGGCTTCGAGGCTGGCCTCACGTTCCGGGGAAAGGGCAACTCAGAGAAGCGATCACCAACTACATTGTAGTCGAAGGCCATGTGGGGGAAGGGAGTTGCGGGCTGAATGAGGGCTAGAGACTGAGCACAGCGGCCACTCAACACCTTTATTGCAAACCACAACAGCTAATTAGAGAGAGAGAACAGAAGGGAATGCCTTGCCACAGTGGCAGGGTGGGGTGGGGGGGAGATGGGATTGGGGAGGGTGGGAGGGACGCTGGGTTTACGGGTGGTGGAGAATGGGCACTGGTGAAGGGATGGGTTCCCGAACTTTGTATGAGGGAAGTATAAGCACAAAAGTGTATAAATCTGTAACTGTACCCTCACGGTGATTCTCTAATTAAAAATAAATAAATAAAAAAAAATGTAAATGTTACACAGTAGGTTTGGTTTTTTATTCTTTTTTCTGTTTCTGAGCTGCCATTAAAATAAAAACCAGGGGACCAGGGAGATAGTACAGTGGTTAAAACACTTGCCTTTCACATGCCGACCCAGATTTGATCTCCAGCATCCCATATGTTCTCCCGAGCTCTGATAGGGATGATCCCTGAGCACAGAGCCGGGAGTAACCACTGAGTATCACTGGTGTTGCCCCAAAACAAAATAAAATAAAATAAATTTTAAAACATGGAGCTATGGGGCTAGAGCAATAGTACAGTGGGTAGGGTGTTTGCCTTGCACACAGCCGACCCGGGTTCGATACCCAGCATCCCATATGGTCCTCTGAGCACCGCCAGGGGTGAGTCCTGAGTGCAGAGCCAGGAGTGACCCCTGTGTATTGCCAGGTGTGACCCAAAAAGCAAAACAAACAAACAAACAAATAAATAAATAAATAAAGCATGGAGGCTAGCGAGATAGTACAGCTGAGAAGGCTCTTACCTCACAGGTAACTCATCTGGGTTTAATCCCTGGCACCCCTTATGGTCTCCTGAGCCCACCAGGAGTAATCTCTGAGCACAGATTACTGGAGTATGGAGTAAGCCCTGAGCGCCACCAGGAGTGACCCAAACCTCCTCTCCAAAATAAAATAAAAATTAAAAACATGGACCAGAGACAGTACAGTCTTTTGCCTTAATTAAACATGGTTAACCTGAGTTATCCCACACACCACATATGACCCCCTGACCCCCACCAGCAGGATCTCTGAGCACAGAACCAGGAGTATGCCCTAACCTCTGCCAGGTGTGGCCCAAATCTCCCAAATGAGTGAATTCATGATTTGGGGTCCACAAATGGCTCAGTGGTAGAGTGCTTGCCTTGCAAGGAAGACGTTGAAAACATTTTTGTCGTTACTGTTATTTATTTTGGGGGGGGGGTCCACATCCAGCAATACTCAGCAATATTACTCCCAACTTTGTGCTCAGGGGTTGCTCCTGATGGTGCTGAAGGGACCATGCAGTTCCAGATCTTGAACCCAGATTCCAGCATATGAAACATGGTGCTTGGCCTTTTGAGATCTCTCTCAGACCAAAGGTAGCAAGTTTGATCTGCAGTTCCACCCCACCTGCCCGATGCAACCCTGGTGGCACTGCTGATTGAGATCCCCAGTACCACAGTGGGATGAGCAGTCGCTGGTACACCGCGACCCCCTGCAAATATAGCGTACCCCCCTCCCCACAATGTGCAACCCCTGGTCTTTGCAACAACAAAGTAAAGGCAATGAGAGGGAAAATGCTAATATTAGGGGACAGTGGATGGTTCCATGGCTAAAGTGCCTATCTTGCAGGCCTGAAATGGTGAGTTTCATCCCAGTGTTTTAGGCCACACTCACCAAGTGCAATTCTGGCAGCTCAATTGCCAGGCTCAAAAGCCAGGCTGCTATGCCTTTGCAATCCCCACCCTGCAAGTGATTTCCAGCTGCACTTAAGCCAGATATGTGTGAGCACTGGAACTAAAAAGGTGTGAGAGGTGTCAAAGAAATAATATAGTGGGGCAGGGCACTTGCCTTGCACATGGCTGACCTAGGTTCAATACCCAGCATCCCGTATGTTCCCCTGAGTTCCGCCAGGAGTGATCCCTGAGCACAGCAAGGAGAGAGCCATGAGCACCACCTGGTGCACAATAAAACAAAAACAAAAGCAAAAATGGATTTGTGAATACCACATCCAGGAGAGCGAGCCCCAAGAAGCACTACCACTAGAATGTGGGTGAACACAGTAAAGAGAGTGACAACCCACAAACATGCATACAAGAACCGACAGCCAGGGACTTGAGATCCCTCAATAATCACCACAACCAAATGCACGACACCCCTGATACCGCGTGTCCCTCCCAGTATTGCAACTGCATCAACAGAGGAAAGATAAGGAGAAGTTTCAAGGTAACAATTAATTTTTTAAAACTGAATTCCTTGTGTGAGGCGGGGCTGTTGCACATGCTTTGTGTACAAGAGGGGAGCCAGGCGTGAGTCCCAGCACCCATGCACTGGGAGTAGCCTCCGAGCACCTTCAGGCATAACACCGAAAATATGATCAGAAAAAGAAATCATAATATTGAAGTCAGCTCCCAAAACAATCTAAAGTCAAATCTATGACCCAAAACCCTCCATGCAGGGAATGTCAGGGGTGTGGGACATCAGAATCAACGCTTTCTTTACAGAAATAAATGCATATTATCTCTGAAGGAACTTACTGTCAATAGTGGCCAATACTTCACTGTCTTAACTACTGTAGAATTAAATAGTAAACCCACCTCCCCTCCCCTCTATGTGATTATTGTTGCTGTGAAGATCCACAGAGCTTGCACACTTGCTTGCTGCTCCCAGAATCACACCCTAGTAATGTTGTTTGGCATAAGGGGCATTGTGGACTGTAGGCTACATCTGATTTGTAGTTTATTTAGGTGGGCCCTAAATAAACTAACATCATCCTTTGCATACAGCAGGTACCTAATAGATGTTGTCAGTGATAGCTGCAGCGGCAGTAACTTACCATGTGATTTTGGTGGAGTCTCTAAGCTTTAGTTACACTGACCAAAAGTTGTTATAATGATTTCAGGACCTAGGAAGATAGTACAGCAAGTTAGATACTTGCCTTGCACATGACCAACCCAGGTTCAATCCCTGGCACCACGTATGATTCCCCCTGAGCACTACCAGGCATGCACTCTAAGAACAGAGTCAAGAGTTAACTTTAAGTTAATATTGAGCACTTTTGTGTGTAACAACAACAAAAACAACACAATAATAGTAGTAGTAGTAGTAGTAGTAGTAGTAGTAACGGGCTGGAGCGAAAGCACAGCAGGTAGGGCGTTTGCCTTGCATGCAGCTGACCCGGGTTCAATTCCTTCATCCCTCTCGGAGAACCTGGCAAGCTACCGAGAGTATCCCACCCGGAATGCAGAGCCTGGCAAGCTACCCATGGCGTATTCGATATGTCAAAAAACAATAATAACAAGTCTCACAATGGAGACATTACTGGTGCCCGCTCGAGCAAATCGATGAACAATGGGATGGGATGACAGTGCTACCTACAGTTTTGCAAGCTAAGAAGAATGTGTGTGAATATGTTTCATAAAGTACAGGAACAATATAAATGAAGGCATTTCTGCTCTCTCCTGCTGACTGGTATTATAAAGCTCAAAGTTGTTATGGTAAGTAGCCATCTGACAGGCCACCAGATGGGCCAGCAGCTCTAAGAATGTTTAGGAATGCCTTGGTGAGATGGCAATGTGAGGACCCCTAGGAAAGGAGCTAAGAAAATCGTCCAGGACAGGTATATCAGACTTTTTGAAGGGTGAAGTCTGCCCCCTGGTGGGCATGTTTGAAATAGCTTGCTCAAAACAAAAGACTTTTTGGAAGCAGGAAGCAGGGATGTCTTTGGGGGCAGAAGTCCCTATGCTCAGGGCTTACTCATGGCTCTGTGCTCAGAGAACACTCCTGGTTAGACTTGGGGGGTCCTATGGGGTTCCTGGGTCAGCCTTGTGTAAAGCAAGTGCCCTACCCATTGTACTATCTCTTTGACCCTGTCCCCGTATATACTTTCTGCTGCCTGGGCAATACCTCTACCCAGCTGAACTGAGATGCAGGCCTGGCAACACCTCACTCCTTCAACCTGGATCTGGGTTTGGTTTGGTGAGTCCGTATCCTCACCAAAGTAGCCTGGAGTGTCAGGCTACTCCAGTCACCTGAGAGAGCTGCCCTGGTGAATCTGTGGGCTGTGCGAGGAACTCTGACCTATACCGGCAGCTCATCCTCCCCTCAAAGCTGAGATCTCCTACAAACAGCCTGGTACTGCTTGAATTCTTTTTCCCGTGTAGTGTCCAGAGACAGCACCTTCAGGCATCCACTGGGCCTCTTCCTGAGGAACCAGACAGAAGGCATGATGACCTCATCCCTGTTTCCCTCCTCCCCTATTCATTCTGGACTCCCCTCCCCCTTCATACACAAGGAAGCCCACACTAGGACTCATACCCTTCCCCTCCAGCAGCCAGGCCCCACGTCACTGGGGCCCTTTCCAGGTCCAGGCTGTATCGCCTGTCCATTTGCAGACACAAACGGGCCAGAAGGCCCCCAGTGCAAGGCCCACACTGCCATGCCAAGTACCATCAGGCATTGGGCTAGGACAGTAGCTTGGTAGGAGAATGCATACTTGGTAGGTATGAGGCCCTGGGCTCAATCCCCAGAACATCAGTCAATAAATAAGCAAACAATTTTGACGATCACTTCGCCCTGTTGACTGTTACAGTCAAGTTCCCACTTTGACATTATCCGTTCAGCCCTTCCATTTAGCCTCTTTCCCTCTAGGACTTCATCATCTCCGACAAAATGCAGGAGCCCAGCTCAGTGGTGCTATGTACACAGAAGCTACAGCAGACATGCACCCAAAACTTGCTCAAAGCTGCTGATGCAGCATTCACCAACGCTTAGCTCTATACCAAGGTGAAGAATTACCACCCAAGCCTTCCTGAGAAATACATTTGGTGGGATTTGGAGCAAATACAATTTCAAGGGATGAACCATCTCCAACATATGGGCTGGCACTGCCTTCTCATGGAATAGAAGTCATGTGGAGCACAGTTCCAGTCAACCAACAAGTAAACCGTTAGAGCTACTTTCCCCTGCAAGAGATTATACATCAAATCTAGAATCTCGTGGAGAGGCAGGCCTGTAGTCAGGGCACACATATCGATAAAATAAGTCTGATTCAGGGATCCCATCTTTGCTCCTTGACCCACTCCCAGGCCTATTAAACTAGGTTTTCCAAGCGGGGAGTCCTGACAATCTGTCTTGTTAACAAGGATCCCGGTGGTAAATTTTATGTAGCCCTTGGAATGTGTCCAAGGTATGACATGTAGGTTCTTTTCTTGTTTTTTTGTTTTTGTTTTTAGTTCACACCTGGCAGTGCTCAGGGATTACTCCTGGTTCTTCACTCAGGAACCACTCTTGACTCAGGGGATCATATATAATGCTGGAATCAAATTTGATTCCCGAAGGCCAGGACCCTACTCTCTATACTATTGCTCCAGCCCCCAAATTTTGTCTTTTTGGGGCCACCTGGCTGTGCTCAGGCTGTGCTCTTGCCTCTGCACTCAGAGATTACTACTGGTGGGCTCAGTGAACCATATAGAGTGCCAGGCACTGAACACAGATCAGCCTTGTGCAAGGCAAGCACCCTAACCACTGTACTATCACTCCCACCCTGTTTGGCAATATATTTTAGTGGAACCATATGAATCCTATGTCAGATTTCACCATCTCATTAGGCAATATTTAGGTTTATAACAGGAAAGAATTGGCACCAGCTTTCTTGCATGTTATGCCCCGCTTTCACTTTTAGACTTAAGGGTAAAATACACTATTGAGTCTAGCAGAATGTTCTTCAGTCTTCAGAGGCTGTGACTGCTAATACTCTGCTGAAGATTGGAACAGGAAACTGGCCTCTCAGCATTTCCTTACCCATAAAGCTGCTGCCTTCCTGCCCTCTGAGAAAAGAAATTTGACAATTTAATTAGTTTTTTCTCGGCCCCAAGTGCTCTCACCAGTCTTTGTACACACCAACGTCAGCAGCCAGCAGCGTCACATAGCTTCCTGGCTATTGAGCCTGTTGTTTGGAGGACACGGGGCATTAGACATGCATTTCCTGGGGGTGAAGGGCTCCGGGCTCAGAGCAGCTGCTGAAGGTCAGAGCTACACTGTGCATCACGGAGCACACCCACGTGGTCTTTAATGATTGGCTCAGGAGTTGCTTTGGGCACAGAGGTGCCTCTGGCTCACACTCAGGTTGGCACTGAGCTATGACTAGGGTGGTGTCTCAGTGGACATATCCTAAGTTAGGGATCTGGCCTTGCATATGTGAAGGGGGGAATTCTAGAGGAGAAGGTAGAGGGCTCTGAAGACATGGCCCCAATTGGGTACCATAACCTGCATCCCGAATACTGCCATGATATTATAACTAGCACCCTTATGTTCCTAGCACGGTGACAAACAGCTTTTCATCTGCCTTCTGGTGGTCGGTCTTACCCTGGTCTTTCACAACCACCTTCCTCCCAGCCAGAGGATGTCACTCCATTCAGAGTGGGGCATTTGACCTAGGATTGTGTCAAAAAGGCTGTATCATCTGTCTGCTTCACTGAGCCCACCACAGCTCATCAGGACCCTGAGTGCAGAGCCAATAGTAAGCCCTGAGCACAGACAGGTGACTCCAAAAAGACAAAATTCAGGGGCTGGAGCAATACTTCAGGGAGTAGGGTCCTTGCCTTGGGGAACCGAATTTGAACCTAGCATTATATATGGTGAGTGCAGAGCCCTGAGCACCACCAGGTAAGCCAATGGTGGCTCCCCCCCCACCATAAAAAGCCAAAAATTTTAAATAATCCTTTTTTGGGGGGGGGATCACACCCAGTGATGCTCAGAGGTTACTCCTGGCTCTGCACTCAGAAATTACTCCTGGCAGTGCTTGGGGGACTATACGGGGTGTGGGGGATTGAACCCGGGTCGGCCGCATGTAAGGCAAACACCCTACCTGCTGTACTATTGCACCAGCCCCTAAAAATAATTTTAAAATAAAATATATGGCCAGAAATTGCAATATGTTAATTGTTTTTAACGTGCTACAGGAGTTGAAGCCCTAGTACAGTGGGTAGGGCACTTGCCTTGCAGCATCAAACCAGGGTTTGATTCCCCAGCGTCCTATATGGTTCCCCAGCACCACCAGGAGTAATTCCTTAGTACTGTGCCAGGAGAAACCCCTGCGTGCAGAGCCAGGAGTAATCTCTGAACATTGCCAGGTGTGGCCCCAAATCAAAAATACATATATATCTGGCAAGCACAGGCTTGACCCCCACATTCCTGGCACCTTATGGGCAACCAGAGATATCCCTAGAGGCCCTCCGAACCATTAAGAAAGTCCCCCCATACTTTAATTTTTAATTCCACTTGCAACTACTTCGGGGAGCAGTTTCACCAAACTGAAAAACTTCCAAACCAACTAACTTAAAACAAAACAACAGGGGCTGGAGCGATAGCACAGCGGGTAGGGCGTTTGCCTTGCACGCGGCCGACCGGGTTCGATCCCGGCATCCCATATGGTCCCTTGAGCACCGCCAGGAGTAACTCCTGAGTGCAAAGCCAGGAGGTAACCCCTGTGCATTGCCGGGTGTGACCCAAAAACAACAACAAACTCAAAGGAGATGATCTAATCAGGCATTATTGTCTGGGTAATACAAGGCACGTGGAAGTTTCAACACAATTAGTTACTTTGCTGAAATCAAAGCAAGAAAAATAGACATTATGGAATAAAAATACAGCATATGACTTTTCAAGTCTTTATTTTTTTTTTCTTTGAACAGCCCTGCTAGCCCTTTAACAGAGAGTAGCAGCAGTACTTTGTCGGAGCCGCAAAGGGATCCAGAGGAGCCCCTGTCCCCGCCCCTCCGTCCCGTGCCCCCGGTTTGACTTCATCCACACCCGGTGGCTTTTGTCTCCCGATACGGGCCGCAGCGGCAGGTGGCGCTGACGGAGACCTGGGTGGGCAGGACCGGGAGGCGGGAGGGGCGGCGCGCTCCAGCCCCGGCTTCCGTCCAGGCTGGGATCCCGGCGGCGTGGGGTGGGGGGCGCCCATCCCGGGGGCTGCCTCGGCTTCCCGCGCCGCCCAGCGGCCGCCGACGAGCCGAGCGCGCCCAGGCGCAGGGCACGCGGCGTCCGCGCCATGGGTCTGGCCGGGGGCGTTCGGCCGCGGGCTCCGGGGCAGCGAACATCCGTCCCCGCAACCTGTGCGTGCTCAGGAAAAGATGGTCGGTGACCCGGCGCTCCCCGCCCCGCCGCCCGGCAGCGCGCGCTGGGCAGGGGGTGCAGGGCGCCCGCGGGCCGAGACCACACCCCGCAGAGCCCGAGGGCGCGGGAGCCCGGCTATTGTTGTGCTGAGATTCTTTCCAGACCGGAAAGCGCCAAACGCGGGCAGGGAAGCTCTCATCTCTGCGGGGTGCCTGGGGGAACCACCCCCTGGGGGCTTGCTGACGCCGGCCGGCCGGCCCCTTAAGCCCCGGGAGCCCCTTTCTCTCTCTGAACCTGCCGTTCCTCAGGGTACCCATTACCTCGCTGAAGCCGTCTCCTCACAAAGCCCTCCCTTCCCTGCACCCCATCTTCTCCCTCAGCCCCCCCTGAGCATCTCCTCACCTCAACTGTGCCTTCCAGAGTCAGCCCTTGGAGACTCCAGAGCGCTGCTCCTAGCCTACTGCTCCCACCATCCCTCCCCTGCACCCCTCCTGCCTCCTAGCCCTCCTTCAAGACCCATCCCCGAATCCCCTCCGGGTCCAGCCCCGAGAGCCCCTCCTGCTTGAAAGCCCCTGCCGGACCCGCCAAGGGCCAGGCCAGGAAACGTCCCCTCCCAGACTCCCTGCTTTGTTCCTGTCACCGCAGCTCGGCTTCCCCCTGGAGCTGTGATCATCTTTCACACCAACACCCCTTCCAAACCCCCCACCTCAGGCAGAGTCTCTGGAGCCAAACCCGTCTGACCCATCTGCTGACCCTGAGCCCGGGGTGATTTGTTGAAGGCGGCTGAGAGTGAGACTGGGAGTGAGAACAAAAGATTTCACTACAGGGGTGAGAGCAAAAGATTTAGATCCGAGGTGTCAGGGGGGTGCTGCCAAGGGGAAGGCTCACGGCTCCTCTACCGTTTGTCCCCAAGCCCAGGTAGTTTCAGCCACTTTGTGCCCTATCAGAGCTGGGACTGTTGGCCATTTAAACAGACAGAAACAGGTTTAATTCTTGCCTGAGACCCCCCAGTGTGAGCATGAATTAGAACCAGCCCCCACAGGTGTCAGGGTCCTGGAAGGAATCACATTTCTCCCAGTGTGGGTTTGGTTCTGAGACTGCTCTGAAGGGTCTGGCTGGCTCATCTCTATTCCCCACACTCTCCAGAACTGCTCCCACTACTCTCCCCCCTCCCCCCCCTCCCCCTCCCAATTTCTGGAAAACTGGGGTCTGACTCAGGTTTTTTCCAATCGATCTTCAAGGTGGTCCGGGAATGAGCTGGGAACTAGGAAGGAAACATCCCTCAGATTTGGCCTCCTCCCTTGCCCGGTCCCTGGGGCCGGAAGGAGCCACTTGAAGGATCTCCCTAGAGAGCTAGGAGCAGAAAGACAGACGATCCGGTGCCTGTCTGTGAACAAGAGACACAGGGCTGCAGCGTCCCCTCGTCCCCCCTCCACCCCTATCACCCCTCCCCATCGTAGATGCACTCCATGGCCCTGCTCAGCCAGTGAGGCTGTGTCCATTGGCACAGGCTGATGGAGAGGTGGGCAGCGTGCCCGGCCCTCAGACTGGACACTTCTGAAAGCAGGACTCTTCCACCAATATATCCACCTCTGAGTGCTTTGAGGGCAAGTGGGGTCACGTCTAGTCAGATCAGGGGCTGCCCTGAGGCTGCAGAATCCCCTCTTTCTATAGCCCAGCATCTGACTTTGGCCCCTAGCAAAGGGCTGAGAAGGGGCCCCAGCAGCCCTTGTACCCAGCCCAGCCCAGCCCAGCCCGGATGCTCCTTTAAGACCAAAGGGATGGGGGTTGTATCAAGTCAGACACAACAGCCCCATCCTCCCCCTCCTTCCAGGCCAGGTTTCCTGCCATTGACAGCATCCCAGTCCAGCCCTGCCCAGCCTCTCCCCTTAACCCCTCGGTGACCAAGCCCCAGTGTCACCAGCAAATTCCAACCGTAGTCTACCAAATTAGGAAAACAAAATCACCTATTTCATGGGCTAGTTTGGCGGATGTTCATCATTGTGTGAAGTACTCAGAAGAACACTTAGTATATATTATTTTCTCAATAGAAATTAGTTATTATTCCTCATTGTGCAAACATGGATAAATCGTTTCACTTCTCTGAGTGTTCATCTCTTCAACTATCACATGGGAAGAATAATAAAAGCTGTTTCCCAAAGATAGTTCTGAGGGTAAGTTGTGATAAGGTACATGAAAGCATTTTGAAAGGTGCTGTCTAGAACAATATAATATGGAACTATTAAGGAAAACAGCTCCCTTTACCTAGGTAATAAAAATCTGTGGGGCAGGGAAAATAAAATAAAGTGGTAGAGTACAGGTCTAGCATGTGTGAGACCCTGGGTTCTATCCCCAGCACTATGACACCGGAAGAACTGAAAAGAGTGATCTCTGAGGGGACCGGAGTGATAGCACATCGGGTAGGGCGTTTGCCTTGCACGTGTCCGACCTGGGTTCGATCCCCGGCATCCCACCCATATGATCCCCCAAGCACCACCAGGAGTAATTCCTGAGTGCAGAGCCAGGGGTAACCCCGGTGCATTGCTGGGTGTGACCCAAAAAAAGCCAAAACCAAAAAAAAAAAAAAACAAAGCAAACAAACAAGAGTGGTCACTGAGGGGCCTGAGCAATAGCTCAGCAGTTAGGGTATTTGCCTTGCATGCAGCCAACCCAGGTTCAATCCCAGGCATCCCATAGGTCCTCTGAGCACCACCAGGAGTAATTCCTGTGCAGAGCCAAGAATAAGCCCTAAGCATTGTAGGTGTGATCTAAAAACAAATGAGCAAACAACCCACCCCCCAAAAAAAATAGTTTCTTGGAGAAATAATGCATAGGGCACTTGCCTTGTATGCCACTAACCCAGGTTCAATCCCAGGCATCCCATATGGTTCCCCAAGCCCACCAGGAGCGATCCCTGAGTACCCAGCCAGGAGTAAGCTGAGTATGCCTTGCCTCCCACAAAAGAGTGGTCTTGAGTGGCCTCTTTATAAATAATCTTTGGCTGAAGCAATAGTGCCATGTATATGGCACGTGTTTGCATTGAACTGACCTTGATTCCGTCCCCAGTATCATATATGGCCCCCTGAGCCCTGCCAGGAGTGACCACTAAATACAGAGCCAGGAGTAAGCCCTGAGTATTACCAGGTGTGACCCCTCTAAAACAAAATAAATTAATACAAATAAATAAATGAATGAAAATAATTTTTTAGGGACAGAGAGAGAGAGAGAGAGAGAGAGAGAGAGCTCAGCAACCTAACTGCAAGCAAATGGTCTGAGTTGGAGTTCTGGCCTCACAGGGTTCCCTAAGCACTGTCAATGGGGGAATGGCCTCTTGGCACAGAGCTGAAAATGGCCCCTGAGAACTGCTGGGTATAGCCCTTAAACTGCCCTCTCCCAAGCAAAATAAAACAAATAAATAAAAACAATCTTTTAGGAGGAGATAGGCTCTCTGATTTTCAAAGTCAGCACTTGGCAGACAGGGTGCAGTGGGGAGAGTGTATTCAGAGGTGGGCTGCTGGGCGTCCTGCCGAGGGTTCCTGGGAGCGTCAAAGGAGTGATATGAGAGGTGCTGGGAGACCACAGACCTGAGAGCTGTGCATAAATTAGAAAGGGTTCTAAGAAGACAGTTGCTTTGAGGACATGTGTCCACCGTTCTCCAGCCTGCCACCAGGTTGCAATAAAGCTCTTTTTCAACCTGTCTTTAATAAAAAAAAAAAAAAAAAAAAACTTTAAAAAACTTAAATAAGAAATAAAACATGAACTAGGGCTAGAAAGAAGCTGGGAGTGTGGCCCAACCCTAAAGCACTGACCTTACACGCATGAGGCCTTGGATCCTCAGTACTGCAAAAAATTTAAAGTAAAAAGGATTATAAAGGAAGGAAGTGGGGGCTGTCCCTTGGCACTGCTCTGAGTGCTGGGTGTTGGCTCATTTTCTTCTGCAGCGAAGGGAGCTGCTCTCCTGGCAAGGCACTGTGGATAAAGCAAGAGCCGGCTCTTCCAGTGCCCAGTGGGGGCACAGGAGAAAGGAGGCCCAGGTATGGTCTCAGCATCTTAACCTCAGCCCCTTTCGCAGTCAACCCCATCAGCCCAGCCAGGACCTTGGGCAGATGCTCCTCCAATGGTCTCCACGGACCCTTGGATCTGAGGCAGGAGCTGATGCACATCACTGCACTCCTACCCCGAGGGGCTGAGCCCTGGCCTGGCACCCCCACTTTCCCAACAGGACGGGTCTAAACTTGTGACCCAGGAAAAAGCCCAGCAGCTAGGACCCTGCTCTGCCTTTACTTCCTGCCAAGCCTGTCTGCCATGGCCCCTGGTCCCCACCCCAGGTTTTTGAAAGCCACATTAGAGGTCCTGGCTGTGCCCCTGTCTCACCATGCGCTCCTGGTAAACCTCTGAGGCTGTCAGGGTCTGTGTGACCTTGTGTGAAATAGAGTTGCTGGCTGGCCCTGGCACAAAGGTCTCCTGGCGGAGAGGCAGATCAGGAAGGAGTTAACGGGCAGCTCTGAGTCAGGAAGGCAAGGGTTAATCTGGGGGGCGGGAGGGGGGTGGAGGCACTCTGGCCTTTTCCTGTGGAGAGTGAGGTTAGGCTGCCACTGAAGTTGCTTCCAGTCCCAGCTGTCCCTGCCACCCTCAGTCTGGCCTGCCCTGGGAGCCCAGCGTTCAACCTCCTCCTGTAGAGGTGAGCAACAGAGTCCAGTTCTGGAGAGGCGGCACCCAGGGAACCAGGGGCAGGCAGGCGGGGGGCCAGGTCTGGGGGTACAGAGTCCCCGGATCCGATTTCAGAGTCAGGAGCTGGGGCTGGGTTCAGGCCACTCATCCAGGACTAGAAGTGGGCCAAGGAAGAGAGGACACCAGGACATCTGCCAGACTTGAGGGTGGGCTGGCCGGAGGCCGTGGTTGGGATCAGAGTGAGCTGGCGGGAGGAGGCAGAGGACAGCAGGCTATTTCAGTCCCTGTATTTAGGGACTTTTTATAGCTCCCCTGCTCAGGGCTGGGAGGACAAGGAGGGGGTAGGAGTGTACCCATGAGGTCAGGCCAGCACAGTGCCCTCCTGAGACCTTGGCCTCTGATCAGTTAGCTGCCGGCTACAGTGTGGGAGATAGGAGAGAGGGCGCAGGCTCTCTGGGCTGCCTGGCTTGCCCATCACCAAAAACTTGTGCACTGGCATATAAGAGACCAAGTGGGTACATGTGTGGAGAGGGGAGAGGAATGGTGTGTGTGTGTGTGTGTGTGTGTGTGTATGTGTGTGTGTGTGTGCGCGCGCGCGCGTTCTCGCGCTGAGGGGTGGGCAGAGCTGGCAGGATCTCACTCCCAAGCCTTCTTAAGGGGTGAGAATTTCCTAGGTGAATTCTGTTCCTTTGTTGCCTCCAGATCCCAGATCTGGTGTTGCATTAGCTCCTGACATGCCCTTAAGTCTGTCTCAGCTGATGGGCTGAAGGGTGGATGGGGAACTAGAGGGCAGGGATGGGGTGGGGTGTGATGAGCCATGTGGGTGGCCCCTTCTGTTGTTGCCCACAGAACTGTCAGCTCCTGATTTACAGCTCCCTCAGCAGAAGGGGGGTGGAGGAGCAGGGTCACAGGGTGTCAGGAGGAGAAAAGAGCAGGGACCCTGAGTGTAGATTTCTGGGAGCTTAGGTTATATTTTTCTCAAAGGCCCATCCCAGAAGTTTAAGGGGAGCACCCAACCAGCAGTACCAGGGACTCGAGCCTGGTGGTTTTGGTGTTTCCTGTGATCATCAATGCTCAGGCCAATTAGTGGTCAACTGGACCAATCTGGGGGCACAGGGCTGCACTGAGAGTGTTTGTGGGGGGTATAAGGTGCTGGGGAATCAAACTCTAAACACAAGGGGGGCATGTATGTGATCTATCTCCCTACTCCCTGAAAGTGCCAGTAACTGGGGAGAATTTATGGGAAGTTTTGGAACCCATCTTTAATAGATATTGCTTGGTATTTTGCATGAATAGATGCAAAATACCAGGGGTAAATTCTTTTTTTTTTTCTTTTTGGGTCACACCCTGCGATACACAGGGATTACTCCTGGCTCTGCACTCAGGAATTACCAGGGGTAAATTCTTATAGGCAAGGGAGAGAACTGATCGATACCAACTCTGAACTGTGAGAGACGCAGGTTCCAGACCAGGCTCCTATCTCCCATCAGACTCAGGAAGCCCCTCTTCTCTGGGCACATACCTCTCCTGTGAATGGGAAATGCAGGGGTAGACAATGTGGGGTCTAGAGTTGGGCACTTTGGAATTCCCAAGGCGGGAACAGGGCCAGTGGCAGGTAGTTGGCAGACATGACCTGGTGACTGCCGCCCCCTCCTTCCTTGATGGCCCTGCTGGGCCTGGGCAGGGCTGCTGGCTGCAATTACTGGAGGCCGCTGCCCTGTGGTTCTATCCCTGACCTCAGTGCTGGAGGCGGGAAGGGTGGGTCCTCCAGGAGTCAGCCTGTGGCTGGGAAGCCTCCTCCTTGTCTTGGACTCATAGTTGCTTGCTTGGAAAGAGGTATTTTTTCCGGTGGAAGCCACTTTCGAGAATTGAACAGGGACCAGTGCCATTTCCTTTTCCAAATGCCCTGCTTGCTGATGCCTCCTCAGCGAGCCCTGAGGCTCGATTAGGGCCTCCTCAAAGGGGCATGTATTTCAGAGTAGCCGGGAGCTCTGTGATGTCTTGGAGGGGATGGGAAAAGCCTCAGCCTCTGCTCCGGGTAAGAGGCAGGCTGAGGGAGGGGTGAGGGGTGAGGGGGCTGGCAGCAGGAATGGGGCAAAGACATCTACTTTCCGCATGACCATCCTTGCTTCCCTGCAGATCCTGGGACAGCCAAACTGTTCTTGGCTCCTCAACTAGCTGCTTAAAGCCAGTGGCTTATGGGGCACTCTCCTGTCCAGCCTCACTAAGATGCTGCTGGGCTCTCCCTGCACCCCATCCAGGGGACGCACCCCCAGCGCCGTGGAGAGGTTGGAGGCTGACAAAGCCAAGTATGTCAAGACACACCAGGTAATAGCGCGACGCCAAGAGCCAGCCCTGCGCGGCAGTCCTGGGCCGCTCACTCCGCACCCCTTCAATGAGCTGGGACCCCCTGCATCGCCCAGGACACCCAGAGCCGCCCGCCGCGGCAGTGGCAGGCGCTTGCCAAGACCCGACTCCCTCATCTTCTACCGCCAGAAGCGGGACTGCAAGGCTTCCGTGAACAAAGAGAACGCCAAAGGCCAGGGGCTGGTGCGGCGCCTCTTCCTGGGCTCCGCGAGAGACGCCACCCCCAGCAGCCCGGGCCCAACCGAGCGACCCGCAGCACCCAGAGATTGGGCAGCGCCCCAAGATCCCCCGGAAGGGGAGGGAAAGCGGGCGCTGTGCCCCACGTGCTCGCTGCCGCTGTCGGAGAAGGAGCGCTTCTTCAACTACTGCGGCCTGGAGCGCGCGCTGGTGGAGCTGCTAGGCGCCGAGCGCTTCTCTCCGCAGAGCTGGGGTGCCGACCCCAGCCCCCAGCCCGGGACATCGCCGCCGCCCGGCTCCCGGGACACCAGCGACTGGACGTCCAGCGACAGCTGCACGGATCGTCCGGACGGCGCGGACGGCGGCGGCGGCGGCTCGGAGGCGGCGGGCTCGGCGCGGGACGGGCGCCCCCAGGTGTCGGTGGTGGAGCGCAACGCGCGCGTCATCCAGTGGCTGTACCGCTGCCAGCGCGCCCGCGGCCCGCCGCGCGAGTCCGAGGTGTGACCGCAGCCGTCTGGGAGCCCGGGGGTCCGGGGAGACGCGTGGGCGTGCGTCCCGGGCTGGACCCGAGCACGGACGCGGAGGGTGCCTTTGGGAAAGGCCATTGGCTCCGGCTCTCGGCTCTCCCGGGTGATGAGACCTGGTGAGACCAAATGATCCCGACGGCCCTTCCCGGGCCAGACTGAGGGAGAGGGTGGGGACGACCTTGAGGCTCCTGTGGAGGCCGGGTCGGAAGGCTGAAAACTGGCCTGGGAAGGTGGAAAACCTGCTGAATAAAGTCAAATTCTTCGAGCTTTTTTTTTTTTTTTTTTGAGAGGGGTGTCGTTGTTGTTTCTTGTTTTGTTTTGGGGGCCACGTCTGGCTATGCTCAGGGGTTACTCCTGGCTCTGCACTTAGAAATTACTACTGGCTGTGCTCGGGGGACCACATGGAATGCCAGGGGTCGAGCCCGGGTCGGCTGTGTGCAAGGCAAGCCCCCTACCTGCTGTACTATGGCCCCGGCCACTCGAACGGTTCTTGAGACGGCAGGCGAGGTTGGAGACGTAGCGGATAGAGCAGAGTACGTTGCGTGGGCGCGCGCTGGGTTTTGAGCCGCAGCTGCGTCCCGCCTATCAAACTGTTGGGGAAAAACTGTAAAACTCTGTGGGAGAGCTCCGGCAACGGGAAGTGCTCAATAAACGGCAGCCGCTCTGGCCGCTGCCCACTCAGTACTAACGCGGTTCTTATGTCTGTTCACTGACCGTACGCTGGGTCGGTGCAAACTAGCGCCGAGGAGCGGGAACTGTGCGTGTGAGTAGTTCTGGGGGTCGGCTTCAGAAATCTGGACCCCCTAAAGGACGCCCAATTCCTGGCGCTTTGCTGCCCTCTTTTGGTTACGAGGTACAAATGGCTGAGATGACAGGACAGGAAAAGGGACACGTCAAACCAGGATTTTTACCATTCTGGAGCCTCATAACCTGCCACCTGCTTCCTTTGCTTCAGACACCAAGTCTAAGTCCCCCGTGTTCCTCGCACGTCCGCACTGCCGAGCCTGGCGGGGTCCTCTCCCTCCCCCTAGGTTAGAGTCCCTTTTTCTTCACTAATTCTATGAATTGTATGTGTGCATTCTCCCAGGGATTCATGGAGCCCAAGTTTTCTTCCTGTTTTTTGTTTGTTTGTTTGTTTGGAGAGTCGGCACACCCCGCGGTGCTCAGGGGTAATATCTGGTGGACTATGGGGACCATATAGGGTAACTAAGTATCCAACCCAGGTAGATCGCGTTAAGGCAGGCGCCCTACTCTCTGCCCTGTTCTCATGTCTAACCTGTCTAGTGTAGGACCTGCTGGGCAACTCACACCATGGGGCCACTAGCCACATGTCGAATTGAAACTGGACACGGCGTTGGTGACCTGCCTCTGGGGTTTTCTGCTTCCTGAAAAAGCTGTACCCACAAACAAACACCATCCTGACGTCTGTGCAGTCGCTGATCATTTTCTCCCTACACATATCTGTGGTGGGGAGGCGAGTTTCCCTCCAAATGCACCCCGCTCTGAGGCTGTCTCCCGAGAAGCAGCCTTCCGGTGGTCTCGACAAAAGCACGCTGTGCGCAGAGTGTGGGCCAAGGTTTTTATGGGGGAGGGCGTTGCCCAGTTCTGCTGGGGCGCGTGTATGTGGGGTGTCTGTTAGTCGCCCTTGGGTGCAGCCTTCACCCTCATCTCGGCCAGTTTGTGGGTGAGGAAGCCCCACTTGAAGCCGGCAGCGGGGTCGGCCTCCCGCGGCTCCAGATGCTCGGCAGCCTCGGCCGCCGCCGCTGCCTCGCTGGCGCACTCGGGCTCGGGCTCGGTGGGCTCCGCACCGCGCAGCATCGCCGCCGCTGCCGCCTGCTGCTGCTGCCACCTACTGGCGAATGCGTCCCAGAATCCCGGCCCGCGCGCCTCGGCCTCCGGCGCCGCCGCCTGCGAGGGGGGCCGCGCCGCCAGCGGGCTGCGGGAGACGGGAACGAGTCAGGGCGGAGGGGAGAAGGTGGGGTCCCGGGGTCGGGGAAGCCCTAGCGAGGTCAGCCGGGTCAGGTAGACCGGGGAGCTGGGAAAGCCCGCGGTAGGGAAAGGGTTCCGGGGACGAAAGGGGGGCCCCTAATCAAAGGATTAGAGGTGAGTGTGGGAGGAGAGGGGCCCGGACCCTGGAGAGAGAGAGACCCGGGGTTTAGAGACTAGCCCGGAAGAGGGCGAACCCCAAAGCTCTGGTCTGGGAAGCTGGGAGAGGAGCCCAGTGAGAGGCGTGGGAGAGCAGGATCAAGTGGGGCACCCAGGGGTTTAGCATCTCGTGGCGGGGCCTGGGGTCAGCCTGGGGAAAGAGGCGAGGTGGGCTTGGGCACTGGGCCGCTTTTGGATGGAGGAAAAGGGAAACCAGGAAAATGAGAGAACTTTGGGCGGAAGGACAGGTGGCGCGACCCCCAGGGAAGAAGAAAGGCCTAGATCAGAGAATTTGGGGAGAAGGGGCTGGGGAGCTAACGTGATGTCTGGGGAAGGGCAATCAAGGAAGGGCCCAGTTTTCTGAAAGCCAGGAAGGAAACTTGGAGGGCTGGAAGGAAGGAGGATGAGAGCCATGGGGGAGGCACCAGAGGGGAGAAAGGAATAGAGGGACAAAAAAGGGCATGAGGGTAGAGGTGGAGCTAGGAGGAAAACAGGACCCAACCACCCAGCTTCAGCCCTCACACAGTGATTCATTTCCAAACTAGGGCACTTGCTGAAAATACTGATTTTAGGCCTCTGCCAGCACTTGTTGAATCAGCCCGGGAAGCGCAAAACTTCCTGGAGGAAAGGGTTTAGACCAGTACATGAGAACCACTAATCTAAGCACCCTCTCCTCCAAACTCCTACAGGTTTTCTAGTCCTTTCCTTGATCTAGGGAGATGATCCCTCCCACGTGGCTGGCGGGGAGAGAGCCCCATAATACCTCAATCCTAACAGCTGGCAAATTCCTCCTGAGATCCAACCTAATCTCTCAGATTTGCTGATTTGGCCTCTTTCCTGAAACAGAAACAGCTTGGGGGACTGACTCTACCCACTGGATAGAAAGACAGGTAGCCAGATGGAAAGAATAGAGGAGAAGGGAGGGTGGGGTTCAAGTCTATACTAACCCCTCAGTTTCCCCATCCCCCCACATACTGGTCAGCACAGGATTCCTGTGGCAGCAGTTTGTCCTCATCTTCTTTGTTGAACAGAGATGACATTGTCAGCCAGCTTTTTACCCCAACCCCTTGAACCTAGGAGGAACTGTGAGTCAGGCAAGGGGCCCAGCATCCCACCAAAAACCCCCATCCCCCAGCCATCTGGCCCAGGACTCACAACATGGGATGAAGGAAGGAATGAACTTACCCTGCGGGCCAGCTGAGTCATGGGACTGAAGGCCTCTTCAGTGGGTTCTGCCGACTCAGGTTCCACTAATGCTGGGCTCTCCCTCTGGGACACAGCCCCCCCACTCAGTGTGAGAGGGGATCCAGAGGAAGGGGACCTCCTTCCACTGATAGCCATATGCACCCTCCAGTACCCCATCTCCACAGAACTATGCACACAACTAGTCACTTCTAACCCCGTATACAAGGTTATACCAGAATCAGGGCTGGAGTGATAGTACAGAGGGTAGGACACTTGCTTTGCATGTGGTCGGCCGGGGTTCAATCCCTGGAACCCCATATGGGTCCCTTGAGCCCTATCAGGAGTGATTCCTGAGCACAGAGTCAGGAGTAAGCACTGCCAGGTGTGAATCAACAATTTAAATTTTTTTAAAAGGCCATACATGAGGCTGGAGGAATAGCACAGCGGGTAGGGTGTTTGCCTTGCACGTGGCTGACCCAGGTTCGAATCTCAGCATCCCATATGGTCCCCTGAGCACTGCCAGGGGTGATTCCTGAGTGCAGAGCCCGGAGTAACCCCTGTGCATCATCGGGTGTGACCCAAAAAGAAAAAAAAATGGCCATACAACAAACAAAGGAATACTTGCACACAAAGCTGCCAGTCACAGTTACCTTCAGAGTAAGGCCCTGCAAACTCCCCTGAGCATGATACCAGCCTGCCTACATTCATCCCCACACCCCCCAAAACAAACAGACCTTCTGATGTAGATGTACCTGTAACAAGGGCATGCCTCCATTTGGTTGCAGCTTTTTCCCTTTCCATATGTGTTCATGCTGTGAAGCACCACACGTGGTGAACCACTCAGACATATGCTGCTTCAGACACTTGCCCAGAGGCCCACCACAACACACAGAGCCTCCATCCTCCAGTCACCAAGACTCAGATGTACAACATCCCCAGAACACCTACTTGCACATAATTATGCCCAGCTCACACCTTCCCTGGGGATCTCACACAGACTAGATTCCAATCCAATATGACCCATGGATACAAGATATTTCTGCATAAGCCCAACAAGATACCACTTGTCTAGACACAGACTTACACACACACACACACACACACACAGAGTACCTACACTAGCCACAACTTTACTTTCCCAAAGCTGCCACGTATAGTGGTTTGTGTTGTAAGACTGTTCAGGTTCAGAGACTTTTCCATTGTCATGTCAGTATATACACAATGGGAGGGATCACTCTGTTTGGGGGTTATACATGGCGGTTCTCAGGGCTTATTCCTGGCTCTGAACTCAGGAATAACTCCAGACAGGGCTTGGGGGATCATATGGGGTGCTAGGGATTGAACCCAGATTGCCTTTGGGTAAGGCAAGCTCCCTGCCCGCTGTACTATCTCTCCAGCCTCAGGAAGGACCATTCTGATCTGACCCTGCTACTGTGACTCTAAGAGTGCAGGTGCCACTTCCCTCCCCCTGGTACCAGGATGCTCACTTTCTCCCAGAGCAAGGCACTCCACTCCTGCTATTAGAAAGTTCTTAGTAAATGTTCCCCTGTGGCTATTGCCCTCTAGTTCTAAAAAGACATCTTTCAGGAGGTGGCCCTTGAGATCTGTGGAGAGGCAAAATATACCTTTGGGGCTCTTAAGTCCTCTTTCCAGTTTTCTTGACTCTCCTATTGTCATCCCTGAAAGAATGTGCCACCTGCTTCCATAGCAATATGCCTCTCCATATCTCTTGCCAGGCCCTTTACAGCTGTCACCTCTGCTGTCCCTCTGCCCCTGCTCTACCCAGCAGATGCGGATGGTACCCACCTCCTCTGCCAGGTCCTCATCAGATTCCCCACTCAGGGTCTGTAGCACTTTGGACTTGTAGGTTTTCCAGAAGGCCTGGTTCATGGCTCTCAGGGAACTGGCCTGGCATCCAGGTGCTGGAAGGTCTCAGAGGTTCAGTGGGCACTCAGTGGTTCTGCTTCTGGGAACTCGGTGAGGCCAAGAGCTTGTTCCAAGGATCAGGTGACTTCATTAAAAATGCACTAGCCTCCCCAGCTGGCATAGTGCCCAGCAGATGAACCCGAATCCAGAGCAGTCTGGGAGAGATGGGAGGGACAGAGCAAGCTTCAGCTGCCTCTGCCCTTTGCCTTGACCCATATATGCACTGTAGCACTGTCATCCCATTGTTCATCGATTTGCTTGAGTGGGCACCAGTGACATCTTCATTGTGAGACTGTTGCTACTGTTTTTGGCATATCGAATATGCCATGGGTAGCTTGCCAGGCTCTGCCATGCGGGTGGGATACTTTTGGTAGTTTGCTGGGCTCTCTGAGAGGGATGGAGGAATTGAACCCGGGTCAGCTGCAATGCCCTACCCACTGTGCTATCGCTCCAGTCCGACCCAAATATAAGCCACAAATAATGAAGGCATCTCTCCACAGGCCTCCTTCCTGGACCTAGAAATACTTAAATTTGATCTCTTGGAAAGGCTCCAAACAAATTCTCTTCCATTCACAAAGTCCATTTACAGAGTCTCTGGGCCTGCAACCCACACTGGTGCCCCTGGGAATAGTCGTACCAATCGTACCCTGGCAGGTCCCCACCCCATGTCTTTGCTCAGCTGTGGGAATCAGAGTGGGAGGTCCCTAGACCCTTGGTGGGCCCTAGGTTTACATTTCATTGCTTTGTCTGGGCTGGAAACTGATTCTTCTCCCCAGGGATGCGAGTGCCAGCCTCCCTGTTTCCTGGCAACAGGTTCCAATGAGTTGCGGCCCCTGAATTATTGCTGAACCCCTGTGGTCAGCCTGCAAGGCCCCAGGCTCCTGAGGACTAGGAAAAACACTCTGACCCTCTTCCCACTGTTTCTGCTACCAGTGCCCGTAGGGCAAGGGTGAGAGTGTCTGCTACCCAGCATGAACCACCGTCTGCATAAGAAGCGAGGAATGAGGAGCAAAGTGGACAGGCAGCCTGTGCACCTGACCTCTAGACACAGTTCCTTGCCCTCACCGATCTGGCCTGGGGTGGACGGAGGCAGGAGAGCGCGGGATTAACAGGGACGCTAAGGGATGGTGAGGGTTTTGTCAGGAACCGAAGTATCTCGGGAAGCTCTGTGGGTGTCAGGATTCCAAACTCATCCACTGTCATTCCTTTTGACATTTATTCACATCACATTTTTCTGCGCTTTCCACAAATGATTGAAGATAAAGCAAATGACTAAAGGTAAAGCATGCCCCTCCCTCCACCTCCACCGCAGGGTCTAAGATCCGGAGCCGGAAGGGGGAATAAGGAACAGAGGATGGGAACGTCAGACGGTCCCCCACACTGCCGGCTCTGCACAGTCCTCCTCACCCCGCGCTCCGTCACTGACACCGATGGCCGCTTGGGGGCGCGCAAAACGCAAGCACGCGAGTGACGTCATCAGAGGCGGTCGGGCTGCGCCTGCTCCGCCCCCCGGCGTCTCGTGACGTCACCGGAGACCACGGAAGCCTGCGCACGTGTGTTCAGTGCAGGTTTGTCGACCCCTAGCCGGGTGTTCTTGGTCATGGGTCGCTCCCGCCGCACAGGAGGGCACCGAGCGCACTCCCTGGCCCGCCAGATGAAGGCGAAGCGGCGGCTGCCGGACCTGGACGAGATTCACCGCGAGCTGCGGCCTCAGGCTTCTGCACGAACCCGGGCTGACCCGGCCGCCGCGCCCGACCCGGACCTGCCAGGGGGCGGCCTGCATCGCTGCCTGGCCTGCGCGTGAGTTCCGGCCCGGCCAGCGAAGGGTCAGCGGTACGGACTCGGGATGTGATGTCCGGGTCCCGGGCCGCGCGGGGTCTGCTCTCATGGGACCCTGGGGTTCTGCCCACCTCCCATCCCTTTTGGCTGGGGCGTGTCATCAGGGAATTCAGTTAGATGCTGATAGGGAGATGGGCACACCCAAGGGGCCTCACCTCCTCACTGTGCTTACCACCCATCTCTACAGGAGGTACTTCATCGATTCTGCCAACCTGAAGACCCACTTCCGATCCAAAGACCACAAGAAAAGGTATGTAGGAGTAGGAGAGGATAAATGGATGGGGATGGGCAGGGCTGTCATCTGGTTGGCTTCCAACTTCTATTCTTCTTTCTTGTAGGCTGAAGCAGCTGAGCGTGGAGCCCTATAGTCAAGAGGAAGCCGAGAGGGCAGCGGGTATGGGCTCCTATGTGCCCCCCCAGCGGCTGGCCGTGCCCACAGACGTGTCCACTGATACTCCTGAGATGGACACATCTGCCTGACAGCGTCTGAGGATGCACAGCAGAGGAACTGCCCATGGACAGGGGTGCAAGGGCTGGAAGAGACTGTCAAGTTCCTTTAACCCTGGATTCAGAGAATGGATCCTTTTCTGGGTGCCTTCCCCACCAATAAAGAAACTGGGTGAAGAAGGTTTGCTTCCAACTGAAAACTCCAGCTCCCTGGACTTCTGGGTATGAGTCCCAAGGGGGTTTACTCCCCACAAGACCCAGCTTTGGAACCACTTCCTTTTTTTAACGTCAGGGGTCATGACATCTGAACTGGGGGCTCTGGGGGAGCCCAAGTACAGTAGGGATAGAGGGGAGGGAAATAGAATCAGGCTGATACCATTCAGTTTATGATAAAGAGAAGACAGAGACCGAATTCAGAAAAAAAGGGGCGCTCCCCAGACTGGACCCTCTGAGTCACCTACCACCGGAGCCCAGATTCGCCGTGGGCCTGTGACTGCCGCTGCTGCTCCATCATCTTCCACACGGCATAGCAGGAGCTACTCAGTCCGAGCACGGCCAGCAGTGTAGCCGTCAGGCCAGCCAGTGGGCGCCGGGGCTCTGCCTTTAGCTCCCCGTCTACTTGCATCTGGGGGTACACAGAGTCACCCCCAGGAGTCAGTTGATACTTCAGTGAAGTGGGAGGTGGGAAGGGGTTAAAGGTACAGGCTTTGTGAAGGAGATGTGGACGCCATTGTGCTCCAGGGAGAGGCCACCCCAATCCCTCTCGCTTCACTGCCCATTTGGGCCTTGACTGCTCAGGCGGCAGAGAATGTGGCAGCCTTGCTATTGTGGGATGCCAGCCCCTCCCTATAGGGGGAGGAAAGAGCCCATGCAAGAAGATGTAGGGATACTTGGTGGGTTTTGTTTGGTTTGGCACACCCAGCTGTGCTCAGCTTATTCCTGTGCAGGATCAGACAGGGTGCCATGGATTGAACGCGGTTCAGTGGTGCACAAGGCAAGTGATTTATGCCTGTACTATCTCTACGGACTGGAGCGATAGCACAGCGGTAGCACAGCGGGTAGGGCGTTTGCCGACCCGGGTTTGATTCCTCTGTCCCTCTCAGAGAGCCCAGCAAGTTATCGAGAGTATCCCGCCTGCACGGCAAAGCCTAGCAAGCTACCCATGGTGTATTTAATATGCAAAAAACAGTAACAACAAGTCTCACAGTGGAGACATTACTGGTGCCTGCTCTAGCAAATTGATGAGCAAGGGGATTACAGTGATACTATCTCTACAGCCCCAGGGGTACTTGTTTTTTGTTTGGGGGCCATACCTGGTTGTGCTCAGGGGTTATTCCTGGCAGTGCTCGGGACCATATGCAGTACATGCATGCAACCCCCAGACCACCTCTCTCTGACCCTATTTAGAGGTACTTACCTGGAGTAACCGGTAGTAGCCAGGAGTGAAGCATCGAAATCGCATGGTGGGAGCCACGAGTCTTCTGGCTAGAAGGAATGAGGACGGGATAATCCTGGTAGCAAGAATCAGAGTTGAGGTGCCTGACTTCTCATTCCCGTGAGAGCCGCAGCCTCAGGATGCTCACCAGCGACTGCCCTCCCAGGTCTGGCAGGGGGCGGGACAGCTGAACCTTTAAATCTGGTCCCTCCTCCCTGCCCTCCCTACCCTGCTGGCCTCAGGAGCAGCTGTCAGAAGAGATCAGCATCAGGCCTGAGCAGCGCTTCCCCCACACACCAGAGGCAAGGCTGGAGATACAGGGAGGCCTTGCCTAGCAGCAGTCAACGGGGTCAGGTGGGGTTCCCCAGCCTGGCCTGGTCCTATTGCCATCTCTATTGCATGTCCCAGGCTGGAGCGATAGCACAGTGGTAGGGCGTTCGCCTTTCACGAGGCTGACCCGTGTTCGATTCCTCTGCCCCACACGGCAGAGCCTGGCAAGCTACCCGTGGCATATTGGATATGCCAAAAACAGTAACAAGTCTCACAATGAGAGACGTTACTGGTGCCCGCTCGAACAAGTCGATGAGCAATGGGATGACAGTGACAGTGACGTTGAACGTCCCAATGGCTCTCAGCAAGAATCAGAAGGGTACTTTTTTAGCCTTGAGAGAGCTTGTTTGGAGGTTCTAGCAGGGGAGTGCAGCTATTTGTATACCCTTGGCTGAAGACCGTCCGTCTGTAAACAGTGAAGGCCATCCTCTTTGACCAAACATGCTGGAGCCATAGCACAGCAGGTAGGGCATTTGCCTTGCACGTGGCTGACCCAGGTTCAATTCTTCCATCCCTCTCGGAGAGCCCAGCAAGCTACCAAGAGTATCCCACCAGCATGGCAGAGCCAGGCAAGTTACCCATGGCATATTCAATATGCCAAAAACAGTAATAAGTCGGGCTGGAGCGATAGCACAGCGGGTAGGGCGTTTGCCTTGCACGCGGCCGACCCAGGTTCGATTCCCAGCATCCCATATGGTCCCCTGAGCACCACCAGGAGTAACTCCTGAGTGCAAAGCCAGGAGGTAACCCCTGTGTATTGCCAGGTGTGACCCAAAAAGCAAAAAAAAAAACACAAAAAAACAGTAACAAGTCTCACAATGGAGATGTTACTGGTGCCTGCTTGAGCAAATTGATGAACAATGGGACAGCAGTGCTACAGTGCTACCTTTTTAATTTATTTTTATTATTATTATTTTTGGCTTTTTTGGGTCATACCTGGCAATGCACAGGGGTTACTCCTGGCTCATGAACTCAGGAATTAACTCCTGGCGGTGCTCAGGGGACCATATGGGATGCTGGGAATCGAACCCGGGTCAGCCGCGTGCAAGGCAAACGCCCTACCTGCTGTGCTATTGCTCCAGCCCCTACAGTGCAACTTTTTTAGCCCTTCTCTCCAAACTGGCCCTTTCATCTGTTTTCTGAAAGATCAACCATCTTTACCTTGGAGCATCTTTTATTTTGGGGCCACACCCAGTGGTGCTCACAAACTACTAGACTTCATGAGGATTACTCAGAAATTCTTGAGGGGGGGGGATAAAAGTATCAGGTATCAAACCTGGGGCTCCTGCAAGCAAAGCATGTGCTGTAGTCCTTTGAGATGCCTCCTGGTTCCTATATCTCACCTCTTGTTTGTTTTGGGGCACACCTGGCCGTTCTCAAGGCTTACTCCTGGCTCTGTGCTTAGGAATTACTCCTGGCAGTGCATGGGGGACTATATGGGATGCTGAGGATCTAAATGCAAGGCAAGTGCCCTACCCACTGTGCTCTCAATCTCTCAATCTGCTATATTTCACCTCATAACCTAAGATGGAGTTCCAGTAGGGACTTCTGTACCCTTGGAGACAGCAATAAAAGGTGATCTGCATATGCTGATTAAGAAAGCTATGTAGGGTGGGAATGTAGGTCAATGGCTGAACAAAGGTCAGGCATGTATGAGGCCCTAGCAGAGCCCCAGCATCAAGTTGTGGGGAGAGAAAAAGCTGTCTGTGATGTGCTGAAAATAAACAAATAGTAGCTGACTGCCAGGCATCATGCACATTATCCTAAGCGCTTTACATGTATTATTCCATTTGGTATTAGATATCTCAAAAATGAAAAAGGGAACAGATATGTAAATAATATGTAGGGTATATAGAAAATGGAAAAACACTCAAAACTTCACAGTAACCCAATAGGGAATAGAATAGGGACATGGGAGTAGGAAATGGCCTCCTTTCCTTAACGACCTGTTTCCTATGATTTTTGTTTTGTGAGCCACATTGGCAATGCTCAGAGGTTACTCCTGGCTCTGCACTCAGGGATCACTCCTGGTGGTGCCCAGGGCACCCTATGGGATGCTGGGGATCAAACCTGGGTAGGTCATGTGCAAGGCAAATGCCCTACCATTTGTACTATCACTCAGGTTCCATAACATTTTTACAGCAAATATGGAGAACTAAAACTGAAAACCATCTCCCAATCTTCCAATAGCATTTGCTGACTCCTCACACTGCCAGGTGCTGGGGCAGAGTAGAGGCTTGTGCTTGTTGGGCCCCACTCCCCTTAGCAGAGTTAAGTGGTGAGTTCTTGTTTTTCTCCTCTGCAGAACTGAGCATTCAAGGAAGGCAGAAGCTGGTTGGGTTTTCACCATTAAATTTTGTACCAACACAGGAAAATATTTGATGAGATTAGGGTGGTGGGAACAGGTCTGTACTGGACTTCCCTGGAAAGTTGCAGGGGGCTGTTGCAAGGAGAGGCAAAGTATTAGAGGAGGACAGTATGGTGAAGTGTGCTGGAGGGATGAGGGATGAGGGATGAGGATGGGAGACAGTCAGGGAAGTGTGGCCTGTATCACATATTTGGAGTCTGAGAGTTGACAATGAGGATGCAAGACCTGCTGAGACTCTTGATGGGAGCAGCCGATAAAGTGGACTCGTGTTTAATGGCTGGATAGGATCTCCAGAGCTGGCTAAATGCCAGAGAATCCAATTTATATACAAAATAATGACTGAACACTGCAGAGACATCTGTAGGCTGAATTCAGACTTTGGGGGTATTTCTGGTTTTGTTTGGGTGGGGGAAATATACTTGGTGGAGCTCAGGGGTCACTCCTGGCTCTGCTTTGGGGTCACTTCTGGAGGTGCTTTGGGAACCATGTAGTGGCTAGGATTGAACCCCAGGGCCCTCTTGCATGCAAAGCCTCTTGAGCTACTTTTTAGCCTTCCAATTCAGACTTTTGGCCTCTGGTCTATGGAGAAGATGGCAGTAGGCTCTAAAGGCTGGGTCCTGCAACACTCGTAATGATTCTGAATTAGGTAACACAAAGCATGGAATCTGGGAAGGCCTCCTTGAATTGAAGCAATTAGAATTAAACCAATAATCTAACATGCTACAGAGTTCAAGATATTTAAAGGCTATCCTTACAGCACTGAGATCTAGGTGTTCCTCTTTTAGAGGAAAAGTTTCAGAGAGGTGTAAGAGTTGTACTCATATAACTCACATAAGTGAGACCGAAAATCCAAATTCCTGGCAGTTCTGTGTCCTGGGATAATGACAACAATGGTATTCTTTTGTTAAAAAAAAAAAAACAAACCAGTTTCCTAGTATCTAGTGTCTTCTGGTAATAGTAGTCAAAACAAATGTTTTATGACTACTTGCCCACAAGAAACACCAAAAAAACTAGTGTCTTCTCAACAATTCCTCACTTCACCAATCATTCTAGTTCCATATACTTTGGAACAGAGTAATATCTCTTTTTGGCATGATCTGACCTAGTTGTTTCCTTGACTTTGTTTTTGAATGAATCTCTTCTGCATCATCTAGTACGAGGTTTATATACTCATTAAAATCAATGATACAGCCCTCTACCCACATAATCACTTGCTCAGAAAGCCACACCTGGATCTGAGATCTGTTTTCCAAGTATCTGAAGATGAGGTTGATGGGCTGCACTGTCACCTTCAGCACTTTTGCACCATAGCCACGGTGCGCCTTGATGGAAGCTCATGGAGACCATCCGACAACAATATTAGATAACTTCAAACACTTAGGATGTGTCAGACATCATTCCAGTCTCTTAATTTGCAGCTCAGAATTCAGGGTATCACCTCACCCTTAATTTAGGGACTGGAGACATAATATAAGAGCTTATATTTAGGCACCCTGGTTTGATTACTGGCACCACGTATGGTTCCCCAACATGGCTGGGATTAACCCCTCAGTGGCAACCGAGTTAAAGCAGAATGACAGCACACTGATATTAGGGAAGAATATGTTATTAGTCTAATGTCAGCAGACACATTACTGTATCATAGATTTGTAATTAATTTTTTTTTTTTGCTTTTGGGGTCACATCCGGCGATGCACAGGGATCACTTCTGGCTCAATACTCAGGAATTACTCCTGGCGGTGCTCGGGGGACCATATGGGATGCTGGAAATCGAACTGGGTTGACTGCATGCAAGGCAAACGCCCTACCCGCTGTGCTATCACTCCAGCCGCCACATAGTTAAAGACTTTGAGGGCCCGGAAGATAGCTGTATAGGCAGAGCAGGTGCCCTCCATGTGGTATTCCCAGAGTGAACCTCCAGCACCACCAGGAGCAAACTCCCAGCACAACTTTTGGTTGTGGCCCCCAAAACCAGACCAGTTGACTAATAAGTCTTCTGAGAAAGTCTTCTGTAGGTCTCACCAGACTTCAGAAGAATCCACCATGAAGAATCACAGAGACTGGAAACGCTGGTTGGAAGCTGCTACCTTGGGTACTCTAGTGCAGCCTGAAATAGTGACAAATACTCTGGAGCCAGGCAGAGCCCTGCTCACACAGCTAAGCTGTTGCAGCTGTGCTGGGTTTGCTCCCCCTCCCCCCACCCTCCCGCCAGCTCCCTAAACTCTACTCTTTGCTGCTGCATTCACTGCTCTTTGGCTTCCTTTTGGAGTTAGGGGGACCTTGGGGTATCTGGCCACACCCCGAGGTGTTTGGGGGTTACTCCTGGCTCTATTGAGGGTGAGAATAGTGCGTGGGGGTAGGAGATCCAACCCTGGTCGGCTGCACAAAACAAGTTCCTTAACCCCTGTACTATATCTGGGCCTTGTGGCCCCCCCTTTTGAGGAGCCTCAAAGTCAGGGTTCTGCTCTATCTATCACTTTAGGCTAGTCCTGGGATCCCAGTGTGTCTCTGAGGTCGCCTGGGTCACCCAGGAATGGTGCCGCCCAGGGGTGAGGCTGCTCCGCTCCGTTGGGATGCATGAGGGCGGGACAGGAGACGGACAGGTGTTGGGCCAATGACTGGTTACCGACCTCACCTGGCCAGTGACGTGCGCCCAGGTAGAGCGGCGGCTCCGCCCAGGGCCCGACCCACCCCGCCCAGGCTGGGCTCTGGGAGCGGAAATTCCTACGCCGGCGGGACGGAACGGCGCCCTGCCCGCCGGAGAACTTGGCCATGGAGCCGGTCGCGACCTGGACCCCCACGAAGGTGGCAGCTTGGCTGAGAGGTGGGTGGGCCGTGGCGGAGCCGGGCTGGAGCGAAGCTGGGATGGGCAGAGGAAAAGGAAAATGGACCTGGCGACTTTATCAGTTGGTTAGTCAGCAACAAATATTAGTAAGCGCCTGCCATGGTGCTTGGAAAAAGAGAGGAAAAACCCTCCCTGAGGACCCAGTTGAGGGTCCCTCATCACTCCAGCATCTCAAGAAGCTGACAGGGTGGTGTAGGGAGGGAGCAGTTGCGCAATGAAAACAGAGGGGCCCACGCCCACTTAATCGCCTTCATCTTCCTCTGCCCCGGGGCCCACTGGGTTGTTAAAATTCATGTTTTGGAAGCGGGTTCGGACTCCCTGGCCCCGGAGTGGCTGTACCCAGGCCTCGGAACTGGACCATCCGTGGAGACCAGGCTCCCAGTGAGATGGCCAGAACCCCAAACCTCAAAAGCCCCGGTCTTAGACAAATCTACCCTGGGGGCCTCCGAAAGAGATGCTTTGAGCTCAGATTGTATCTCCTTAAGGTCTGGGGCCCTGACCAGCAGCTAGGAGGGCATTCCTCCCCAGGGGCAGCGGAAGTCCCCAACTAGCTCAGGTGAGCAGCCTGGTGAGAGCAGGGATTTGGGTGGGCGCCAGCCCACACCAGTTATGTGGACTGCTCTCCCTCCCCACGGAATGAGGGGTGGCTGCACTTGTAGAGAAAATGAGGCCACGCTGGCAGGTGCCTAGGTGCCCACTCAGCGTGGGGCCCTTTTAAGAGGGAGCAGCCCAGCCACAGCGTGTTATATTTGGCAAATGAGTTGCTGAGCATCCAAAGCTATGGAGTAGCAAGTTGGCAGATTCCCATTCCAGTGCTCTTCAGGGCACATAGGGGAGATGGGTGAAGCTCTTGATCACACATTCATTCCCAGTGAAGGAACCTGGCTTGGCAGGGGAGGAAGTCCTCCGAAGAGGGAGCAAGGGACCTGGGATGTAACTTAGCATCAGAGCACTTGCCTTGCATTCCTCATACCCTGAATTTGATCCCTAGCATAGAAAAGAAAAAGTTAACAGTTTGGGCCAGAGAAATAGTTCAAAAGGCTGGAACACATGTTTTGTGTTTGGAAAGCCTACATTCAGTCCCTGGCATTGCAGATCCCCTGAGCATTGCCAGGTGTGGCACAAAAACAACCCAGTAAACAGTCTACTTAACCTCCTTATATCAGTTTTCCCATCTGTAAAATGGGGATAACAATAGTCCCTAACTCCTAGCAGTGAGGATGAAATGTATTATTATCCATGAAGCCCTTAACGTTTAGCCACTTCACAAATATTCAGTAGTTGCTTTTTTTTTTTTTCTTTTTGGCTTTTTGGGTTACCGCTCAAGGATTACTCCTGGCTCTGCACTCAGGAATTACTCCTGGCGGTGCTTGGGGGTTGATATGGGAAGCTGGGGATCAAATGCGCATCAGCTGCGTGCAAGGCAAACGCCCTACCTGCTCCAGCCCCTCAGTAGACTTTTCTCCCGTGTGTCTACTGCACTGGTGCTCAGGTAGAGGGTGGGGAGGCACAGTGTGCAAGGGGGAGTAAGAGGGGGGCCAGCCCAGCTCCCGGGAACTTGTGGAGGCCTTGCTGGGGGTGTAGAAATCAGTGAAGGAGCTGGAAAGATAGCACAGGCGGAAGGTAAAGCATATGCTTGGATGCTGAGACGAGTGTCCCTGAGCTCTGAGTTGGCACCTGGAGCCTGAGAGCCCTCAGATGAAATGGAGAGGCAGGTGGTGGTCTAATCAAACAGGGCCTTGTAGAACATGGTGAAGACTTGGGGAATAATAAAATGGTTGTTACTGGCCATCTGTGTTGAACCAGGCAAAGGGCCATCTGCTTGTAATGTTTGGTGTCATTTACTACACACATGATTGGGGGGGGAAGGTTGCATTATTGTCTTCATTTACGGGTGAAGAAACTGAGACCTCTGCTCAAAGGTCAGTGTTCAAGTCTCTCTGACTCCAAAACCCTGACCCTTAATTCTCATATTGGTAGTTCTCTGATGCTTCACCAAGCAGCAGAACAGCTGGGGGAGTTGTTAAAACACAGATTATGGGGGGCCGGAGTGATAGCACAGCGGGTAGAGCGTTTGCCTTGCACGCGGGCAACCTGGGTTCGATCCCTGCATCCCATATGGTCCCCCAAGCACCGCCAGGAGTAATTCCTGAGTGCAAAGCCAGGAGTAACCCCTGAGCATCGCTGGGTGTGACCCAAAAAGCAAAAAAAAAAAAAAAAAAAACCCACAGATTATGGGCCCTGCCCATGAGTTCTGTTTTTTTTTTTTTTTTTTTTTTTTTTGCTTTTTGGGTCACACCCGGCGATGCACAGGGGTTACTCCTGGCTCTGCACTCAGGAATCACCCCTGGCCGTGCTCGGGGGTCCATATGGGATGCTGGGATTCGAACCCGGGTCTGCCGCGTGCAAGGCAAACGCCCTACCCGCTGTGCTATCGCTCCAGCCCTGCCCATGAGTTCTGATTCAGCAGGGGTAAGGTTGGGTGAAGAATTTGTATTGCAATTCTGTATTGCAAACCCCAAAAGGGGAGGGAGAGAGAAAGAAGAGAAGGAGAGAGAGAGATACAAGGCAAGTGCCTACTATAGACTATAGAGACAGGCTGGGGAGGAGGGGGTGACGGGAAGGAAACTGGGGACATTGGGGATGGGAAATGTGCACTGGTGGAGGGATGGGTGTTGGAACGTTATATGACTGAAACCCAACAACGAACAGCTTTGTAACTGTATCTCATGATGATTCAATTTTTAAAAAAGAAAAATTTGTATTCCTGGGGGGCTGAAGCAATAGTACAGTGGGTCTCGCACTTGTCTGGCATGCTGTTGACCTGAACTCAATCCCCGGCACCTCAAATGGTTCCTTGAGCCCACCAGGAGTGATCCCTAAGTGCAGAGCCAGAAGTAAACCGAGCACAGCATGGGTGTGGGAGAAAAATTTAAAAGTAAAAATTTTTTTTTTTCGCTTTTTAGGTCACACCTGGCGATGCACAGGAGTTACTCCTGGCTCTACACCCAGGAATTATCCCTGGCGGTGCTCAGGGGACCATATAGGATGCTGGGAATCGAACCCGGGTCGGCCACGTGCAAGGCAAACACCCTACCCACTGTGCTATCACTCCAGCCCCTAAAAGTAAATTTTTTTAAAAAAAATTATATTTAAAAAAAAATTATATTCTTGGGACTTGAGAGATAGTACAGTAAGTAAAGTGCTTTCCTTTCATCAGCCAGTTTGGGTTTAGTTTCCCAGAACCTGATGTGGTCCCCGAGCCCCACCAGGAATGATCCCTGAGCAAAGAGCCAGGAGTAAGCCCTGAGCACTGCTGAGTGTGGCCCCCCAAAAGAATCTGTTTTCCTAGCAAGCACAGAGAGATTGCCTCTGTAGATCCACATTTTGAGAGCCATTGACTAATTTTTGGTTTTTTGGTGGTGCTAAAGTTCAAACACAGGACCCATACAGGTAAGGCTTATGCTTTACCATTGAGCCACATTCCTAGCCCCCAGCTGATGGTGATGGGGGCTGCTCGGTGCTCTGGGAAATGTGCAGTGCCAGCAATCAAACACATGCCAGCCCTGTGGGTTCTCTCACTACCCTACCCTCTTATTAACTCAGTAGCCTCATTTGTGAAATGGTTCTTTGGGGCCCACAGCCTGGATCTCAGGGTTGCCGTCAGGAACAGATGGGAAGGAGAAGCAAGAACTGGCCTCAAAGGTCTTTCCCCCTGCCATCCCTCTCCTCCCCTCAGGCCTTGATGACTGCCTGCAGGACTATCCTTTTGAGGACTGGCAGCTACACGGCAGATATCTGCTTCAGCTCAGCCCCCACCACCTTGAGGCTCTGACCGTGCGGCCTCTGGGCCACCAGGAGATCATCCTGGATGGGGTAGAACAGCTCCGGGCCCTGGTAAGTGATTGGACTCCCTCAACTCCCCCCAACACACACACCCCTGGGGGTTGCCTATGGGGGCACTGGCTGCTGCCAGAAAGGTGACTGCCCTTCTCTGGGACAGAGCTCAGGGCTGCAGACAGAAAACCTGCAGAGCCTGACCCAGGGGCTGCTGGAGAGAACACAGGCCTTGCAGAGCTTAGTACAAGGCCGCCTGGAGGACTATGCCAAGCCCCCAGATGATGTGCTCAGCGCAGCTGTGGAGCTGGTGCATGAAGCCCGGAATCTTCTCTTCTGGCTCAAGAGGTACCTTAGGCTCCTCTCAGGGCTTGGGGGAACCTTCCCGTCTTTGGCCTTCTCCAGGGTTTGGCAGAGGAAAACAGCTTGGTTCTCATTCACAGAAAGTAAATCAGGGTCGAAGATTGATTGAGTCTGGCCAGGGGCACTCTGACGCCTAGGTTCTCCCCCAAGCCCCAAGCTGTGATCATAAGTCATATCAACAATACTAAAAAGGGAGCTTCTTCACTCCCTTCTGCTTATCTCACTGGTTTCAACTCAAATGTCACCTCCTCAAGGAAGCCCTCCCTGTTATACCCTCAGAGCTCCCTCCATTTCACAGTGATTAAAGTGAAATTATAATCGGTATAATTATGTGTTTAAATGTCTGTCTTCCCTGTTTTCCCACAGCAGGTCCTGGCACATTCTAGGCACCTGGCAATTTAATCTTGTGTTAATTGTTTAGATGCATCAAGCATCTCCTTTACCCCAAAACGAAAGCCATCAAAGCAAATATCCCCAAGTCTCAGATGGCCTTGTAACTTGACTTTAACGCACAATTCCTGCGCTGGAGCAATTCCTCTGTACCCCGTATGGTCCCCAAGCCCACCTGCAGTGATTCTGGAGCACAGAGCCAGGAGTAAGCCCTGAGCACCACCAAGTGTTACCCACCCCCAGTTCAATAAAACACAGTTCCTTCACCTATGCTCTATCCTTCCCTTTGCCAGGTACCTCTTCTCTCACTTAAATGACTTCTCAGCCTGCCAGGAGATTGAGGAGTTGTGTAGGAAGCTGAGCCAAGTCTTACAAGAGGTAGGAGAACTGGGTGAGGCTTGGCCCAGGTTGTAGAGACCAAGTTAGTCCAAAGCTTTTTATAACCTGTGAATCAGCAGAGGCAAGAGAGGCGGCGCAGAGGCCTGCTGCTGGGTATGGAGCTGCTGGGACAGGGGCCTCCCAGCTGGCTGGGGTAACTTGGGAAGTTTGACCCCCTGGAGGTGGGGCAGGCACGTGTGACGACTATTGGGCACTGGATATCAGGGCATGAGTCGCTGGAGCTAAAACTCGGAGGTTTTGTAGTTCTGGAAGGTGGGGCAGGGTCAGGAGGCCCAGAAGGACTCAGAATTCAGCCCTCCGTCAGGGGAAGGCAGACCCCTTTTTCTCACGATAAACTGCGGCTCTCTGCTTCCAGAATTGTCCAGCGGCTGAGAAAGAGAGCAAAGTGCTGACCATTGTGAGTCTGGGCATGGTGGGGGGGCCCAGGGCTGGCGATGAGGGGTGGAGGGGGCTCAGGCTAGATCTGCTTCCTCCCCTAGTGCGACCACGTGGCGGGGATCTGCCACACCATTCTGAGCTACAGCCCTGAAGAGCTGCTGGAGCAGAGAGCCGTTCTCGAGCGGGTACAACTGGATGACCCTCTGGTGAGCTTCGTCCCCTCCCCTCTCTCTTCTCACCTCTCGGCAGCCTTGTCTGCGCCTGCATCATCCCTGGGCACCCACAGGCCTGGTCCCACACTCAGTGCAAGGCAGACCTGCTGGGTCAGCATCCCAGGCCCAGAGACAGTGACAGCTCTCACTGTCCTTCAGAGCCTGCTCTGGCCCTTCGGGGGTGGTAGCTGGTGTGGTCTCAGGGGACACAGTCCAGACTTGGGACCCAACCCCGAAGATGAGAGAACAGAAACATTGCCACTCTCGTCTCTGACCATTCGGGAAGAGCAGAGTGTAGCCTGGTCCTGCGTTTCCTGTCAGCGTCGTTGAGTCTCTCCTGCCTCAGAGGTCAGCGGCTCCAGCTTCCCTTGGGCCCACACCGGAGGGGAATCAGACCCAGTGAGGGGTGCCAAGCCCAGATTCACCACATTGGACAAGTGCCAGCGTGGGCCCAGCCAAGGGCCCAGTTCCTTCCACCTGGTGTCTGGCAGGGGCCTGCCCACTGGCCCCTCACCCCTGCGCCCACAATGATGGTAGCCTGTGCCTTGGCAGGGCCTAGAAATCGACACCACCAGCAACTTCCTGCACTTTGTGTCCCGCGTAGGCACCCAGGTGAGAGCCCTGCCCCCTTCTCACAGCCCCTCAGGCCCCCTCACTTGCCAGCCAGTCCAGCTGGAGGCCCCAGGAAAAGGCCTCTGATGCCCATTTTCTCAGCAGGTCACCACTGATCCCCAGCTGCAGATCCTGCCTGGAGACGAGATTGTCCAGATCAACGAGCAGGTGGTGGTGAGTGAGGAAGAGAGGCATGTGGGAAGGAAAGGAGTCCTGGGTAGAACTCAGGGCTCAGGCTGGGGAGGGTTCCCTGGGAGAGACCAGGGTCATGGGAAGAGCCTTGCGGGGGCTGTCAGTGGGTTCAACAGAGCTGAAGTGGCAGGCTCAGGGAGGCTTCCTGGAGGAGGTGGTGAGGCTGTGACGGGTCTGTTGGTGGGGTGGGTGTTGGATTACCTCAGGGCCTCCTGCCCGGCTCCATCCAGTCCCATCCCCAGGTGGGCTGGTCTCGTGAGAATGTGGTGAGGGAACTGCTTCGGGAGCCCGCCGGGGTCAGCTTGGTGCTGAAGAAGGTCCCAGTGCCAGAGACGCCCCCTCAGGTACCACCTCTGCTCCTTCCAGGCCTGCTCACAGGCCCTCTGGTCAGTCCCGTCACCCCGTTTCTGATTGTTCCCTAGACTCCCCCTCCGGCCCTTGGCTCCCCGCTCCCGAGGAGCCCATCTCTGGCTGCGGCTACACCTTCTCCCAGGTAAGTCGGCCCCAGGGCATCTTGGTGGTGCTGTTCACATGGGCCTGCCCAGGCACCCGTGTCCATCACCACATCATCCTCAGCATTTATCAGGAGCTCACCTCTCTTCCTCTGCGTCCCCAGTGTCCGGTCCGGAAACGTCTTTGCCTTCAACCTGACTTCAGACCCGAGCCCTGGGCCCAGCCCTGCTTGGACAGGTAGTTTCAGAACCTCAGCAGGGGCGAATGCCTCAGACAGGTCACGTGAGGGACCTGACCACCCCCACCCCCAACACTGGGCTCGGGATTCGACTCATGGACCCTCTTCCTCCTTCTGCCTCCTGACAGATTCAATCCCCCCTGCCTCCCAACCCCTGCTCATCTCTCCCGCTCCTTCAACCTCGCTCCCAGCACAGGGAGCAGGGTCCCAGGGGCTCCCAGAAACCCCAGACAAGGTAAGTTTAGGGGCTTAATGAGGGGAGGGGGATGGCTCTGCCCAGAGGCTTCTCTGACCTCTCCCCCCAACTTTCAGAGTCCTGTTCCTGGTCAGAAGAAATCAAAAGGTATGAGTTGCGTCTGAGTGAGTGGGTGGGGTGGGGTGGGGTCCCCTGGATCAGGCACTCTTTGAAGTCATGACAAAGCGAGGCCAGACCCATCCCACCAGCTAGACGTACACGTCACACATTCTCTCCTGGAACCAGCGTGATTTAGAGGCTCAAACAGACCCTGCTCCCTTCACTCTGCTCCCGAGGGCTGATAGACGAGCAGTGCTCTGAAGTGGCACCTAGGATGCCTGTGAGGGCCAGGGCCTGGGTTTGAGCCCCTCACCACAGCCTGTGCTGTGCCTCTGCAGGCGTGGCGACGCGGCTGAGCCGCCGGCGGGTGTCGTGCCGGGAGCTGGGCCGCCCCGACTGTGATGGTTGGCTGCTGCTGCGCAAGGTGCCCGGGGGCTTCATGGGCCCCCGCTGGCGCCGCTGCTGGTTTGTGCTCAAGGGACACACGCTCTACTGGTACCGCCAGCCCCAGGTGAGAACCCCCTCCCCCACACAGGTAAGCAGGTGATCACCTCAGGGCCACAGTCCTGAGTCTTGTCCCTGAAAAAGATCCAGTCCCTTCAGAGCCAGAGAGAAAGTAGAGTGGGTAGGCGCTTACCTGGCCTAAGTTCGATTCCCGCTTGCGGTCCCCCAGGCACCGCCAGGAATAAGCCCTGAGCACTGCTGGGTGTGGCCCCCAGAAAAAGAAAAAATGAAAAGATACAGATCCACTCCCACCTGGGCTCTAGGCCGGTCATCTGGCAAGCTGGGGCCTGCTGGGCACAGAAAGGAGCCCTGTGCATGCAGAAGCAGCTGGAAAAGGATGGGGAAGTGGGAGCAGGCAGTTTCTTCTGCCCATCTTCTTCCTTTTCTGCTCCTGTGCATCCTGGCACTTGGGCCGTTCATTCATTCATTTAGTTCTTCATTGCACAGACACTTAGGTACTTGCCACGTACCCATCTTTGAGCTGGGTACTGGGGCCACAGGGAGGGTCGGGTGGTTTCTGCGGGTCCAGGTTGCCTGGGAGTGGCCTGACACTCCAGGACAGGGCCCAGGGGCTGGGCAGAGTCCAGCAGGGTGGTCCAGTCCACCTGGGAAGAGGAAGGCTCCCTGAGAAATGGCCGGGGAGGTCATGACAGCTGGAGGAGAAAGGCCCCAGCAAGGGAGCACAGCCTGTGCAGGGGGGGCTGTGATCAGGCCTCTCTTTCACGCTTTATTTCCTGGCTCAGGATTTCCAGACTCCTGTGCTTCCATCCCAGAGTCCTGGTTAGAGTGTCCCTCATATGCCCTTTCCCTCCCCCCATCATTCAGGGCCTCCAAAGGGTCAGTGGGGTTTTTCGTATAACCTCACCCTGTGATTACCCCCCAGGATGAGAAAGCTGAGGGGCTCATCAATGTCTCCAACTACAGTTTGGAAAGTGGGCACGATCCGAAGAAAAAGTAGTGAGTCCTGGGGGCAAGGCAGGTGGGGGGGGTGGTAGGCAGCAGAGGGAGAGGTGGGGGGCACACAGACATATGTGGTGGCACAGCAGCAGGTTTGGCTCCTAGTCCAGCTCCTCGGGGTTCTGTCCCCACCCCCCCTTGCGCGCTCACACGCGCGCGTGCGCACGCGCACACAAACAAACACTGAGTTTAACCCCTGTGCTCCCTCACACACACACACACACACACACACACACACACACACACACACACACACAGAGTGTAACCCCTGTGCTCCCTGACAGTGTGTTCCAGCTCACCCATGACATGTATAAACCCTTCGTCTTCGCTGCCGACACCCTGACAGATCTGAGCATGTGAGTGCCCCTCAAATCCTGCAGGATATTGGGAGCCTGACCCCAAATCCTGGCTTCCTGAGTGTTGTTGGTCAGTCTTCTCCCTTCTCTTGGCCTCATTGCCATCATCTATAAAAATAAAAAGAGTTCCCCCAAGTCAGAATGGCTCTGAGGATTCAGTTGAAAGGTGATGTGGGGGACAAGCCCCTGGCCCCCAGTAAGCCCTTTGCCCTTCTGCAGGTGGGTGCGTCATCTCATTACCTGCATTTCCAAGTACCAGTCCCCAGGCCGAGCCACTATGCCTCGAGAGGAAGGTGGGTACCTGAGGTGTATGAGGGGGCCTCTGCCTTTCCGGGGGGAGGGGCTGGCAACTCACAGGCTCCTGCCCACTCCCTGGCCTCCCACAACCCAAGGAAGCTTAGTGGGGTACCCTGCTTGCTCCTGCCCACTCCAGATTGCTACAGTGAAACGGAAGCAGAAGACCCTGATGATGAGACTGGGTCCCGTGCAGGCTCGGTGAGTCGGGGACCCGCCTGCTGATGGGCTAGGCAGGGCTCAGACTGAAATCCCTTCTGCTTCCGCCCTGCCACAGCCCAGTCCTGCACACTCGTGGAGTGTGCCCTCTGGAGACCCCACCCCTGCTGCCAGCCCTGCACAGGGCAGCCCCCGGACCTCGATATGTCCTCCAGCAGGTAGGGTGCTGGAACTGGGAGATGAGATGGGGAGCGGGCTGGCCTCACCCTCACGTTGCTCCACACTCCCTCCCACAGACAGCAGCGAAGGTGCACTGGAAGGCATGGTGCGGGGCCTGAAGCAGGGCGGCGTGTCCCTGCTGGGCCAGCTGCAGCCCCTCACTCATGAGCAATGGCGGAGCTCCTTCATGCGGCGCAACCGAGACCCTCAGCTCAATGAGCGGGCGCACCGCGTTCGTGCGCTGCAGAGCACTCTCAAGGTCAGCAGGTGCACGGGGCATGGCCTCATGCCAGCTGCCACCTCAGCTGGGTGTGGAGTATGGGCACTGGCCTAGCTCCGGGCTCTGCCCCTCTCTGGGTGATCCTCGCTCTGAGCCCCGTCTCCCCCAACAGGCAAAGCTACAGGAGCTGCAGGCCCTGGAAGAGGTGCTGAGTGACCCTGCGCTGACAGGAGAGAAGTTCCGGCGATGGAAGGAGCAGAACCAAGAGCTCTACTCAGAGGGCTTGGGGGCCTGGGGAGTGGGGCAGGCTGAGAGCAGTGCCCAAGCCCTGACCTTGGACTCCAGAGAATGTTCTTCGCCTTCCTTGTCCTCCCATCCTGAGGAGCACACGCAGCTCTGTCACCCAGCCTCAGAGAGTAATGTCCCACCTCCTGATCTCTGACCCCAGCCAGCACCCCTACCCCAAAGACTGCCTCTGCACCCACCTCTGACATGTGTAGGACCAAGCCTCCCGGACTGTGTTCAAGGTCAGAAATAGTGCTGGTTCGGAGTGGCACCCCAGACTCTGCCACTTCTGTCTGGTGGTGCCATTCCTGCTCCTCTGCCGCTAGTGCCATTAAGTGAGATGAAGTGGTACCACTCTCTCCTCCCTGGCTGGAGGTGGGACAGGAAGGCTGCCCAGAGTCTGCCTTCTCCCTTCCTGAGCCCATTTACACAAGGCTGCTTCAATCCAATAAAGTTTCCCATAAAGGAGTCTCCGTGTGTCTCTGGCTTCCTGTCAGAATCAGGACTCTGGCTCCTGAGGGTTCTGGTGTGGAAAGTTGTCTCAAACTGGTCAGCGCGCCAAGTGTCCAGCCTGGGCTGTGTCTGCCAATCTGATGCATGACTGACTCAGGGCTAGCGGCAGCTCCCACTCATGCTTGTCTCTTCCTGGTCCTTTGGAGACCAGAATGTTCTTGACCCATCTTCCTGGGACATGTGAGAAATAGATCAGCCTTTGCCAATGAGGAAACTTCACTTGCATGGAGGGATAGGGTGAGGGGCCCTGGAGGGTGGGGTGACAGCGGGAGTGAATGGTGAGGAAAGTGCCTCCTAACTCCTAGATCTTTTAGGAGGGAGGGCCTTGGGGTGAGTCCTTTCTCCTCGCCTCTCCTTTGCCCCTTATCACCTGAACTCCTGGACCCAGAGCAGAGACCCATCCATATGTTTGCAGACAGTGCCACTGCCGTCTGACTTGATCACTGCATTCTGACCTCTGACCCTTGCCCAGCCCCTTAACTCTCTGACTTCTTTTGTGGGTACCAGCTATTAAGCAGGAATCAGTAGGAGGAGCTGAAGCGCAGGGCTAGAATTCTGGGTGGAATGCAGACAGTGGTGGGGTCACAGGAGCCTCTATGATCTCACCACGAGGGGGAGCACGACCTCTTGGAGCAAGATAGTTTCCTGGAAAGGAGGAGAGGGTGGAGACTTAGCAGCCATGTCCTATTATGAAAGGACCTGGTGGCAGGAATGGACCGATGCCAACACCAGTACCATGCCTATTGCCATCATAAGGGTAGGTGGCCCCTGCCCAGCTGTACCGCTCATGCCAGGCGCTTTTGGATGAGAGGTGAGACACCTGATGGCCTTGGAGGGTCTGGCGGGACAGAGCCACACTTACGGGCTCTCCTCCCTCTTGCAGAGGGCCTCTGTCCACCCCTTCAGCAGGCTAGAGGAGCAAGTGCTCATCAACCGCCATGACGTCATGAGTAGGAAGGTAAGGAGGAGGCCAGAGCTGCATCCATCCTCACCCCCACAGTGACCCTCTGCTCCAGCCCCCATCTGTAGCAGGCCCTCAGAAACACCGCCCTTTGTGCCTTCTCACAGCCCCCCAGCAGCCATCTCCATGGGGGCCCCCCAGCACCTATTTGTAACTACCTCACTGGAACCCTGATTAGTGACAGTCACTTATCAGCAGACACCTCCCGCCCCCTATCCTCTTGCAGTCACCAGACATAGTGACTACTACACTGATGCCCCGTTCCATGATCCCTTCTCAAGCTGCTTCTGCCCCCCCTCCAAGCAACCCCCACTCACTGAGAGCGAACACTCTCCGGTGACACTGGCCTGAAGAAGGTCCCATCCTCTCCCAGGATGTTTGGGACATGGAGGAGTTCATCACTCGCATTTATGTCAAGCAGTTGCTCCAACACCCGATTTTCCAGTTGCTGCTGACCTTTCTGCTGTTGGTCAACGCCATCACCATCGGGCTGCGCACCAACGCCTTGCTCAGCCAGGTGGGACACCAGCCTGACCTCTGCCCCCGCTGCTCTGATCAGAAACCTGGGCAAGGCCCTACCATGCTAGGCCTCAGGCTCCTCAACTGCCCCTGAGGATTGGCCTGTCATGGTCTTGTCAGCTTTGACAGGCATCTAGAGATTGAAGGGTGGAAGGGAACTAGCTTTGAGGAATGAAGTGGATTTGTAGAGGAAGGGCAGAAGAAAAATGGTGTGAGCATAAGCAGGTGAAGGGGTGCTTTAAGGGGAAGGGCGTGGGGTTTTATAGTGGTTTTGGTTTTTTTTTTCTGGTTTGGTTTTTGATTTGATGCTACACCTGGCAGTAATCAGAGCTTACTCTTGACTCTGTGCTCAGGGGATCACTCCTGGCAGGGCCCCAGAGAGCATATGCTAGAGATGGAGTTTGGGTCAGCGCCTTACAAGGCAAGCGCCCTACCTGCTGTGCTATCTCCTGGTCCCAGGTATGCCGTTTGAATCACAGAGAGACTCACTAGGTGCTAGGCACAGTGCTCACTTCAGTGTTCCAAAGATGAACCAAACAGACCCAGCTCAGTGTCGGTCTGACTTAGAAAGAAAAGCATGACAGGTGCTTGATGTTGCATATGGTAATCCAAGAAAGACTTTAAACCTAGTCTGCGGGGTCAGAGAAGACTTCTTGGAAAGTAAAACAAGTAGGAATTGGTCAGCCTGAGAAAGGTGGGGAAGAGTATTGGAGGAGAGAAAACAGCATATAAGTAATTCTGTGTGTCCAACTGACTTTGGTCTTGTCATTTTACATTTTAATTTGTTTTCTTTTTTCCTTCCCTTTTTTTTTTTTTTTTTTTGCTTTTTGGAGTCATACCCAGTGATGCTCAGGGGTTATTCCTGGCTCTGCACTCAGGAGTTACTCCTAGCAGTGCTGGGGCGGCCATATGGGATGCCAGGAATCTAATCTGGGTCGTCTGCGTGCAAGACAAATGCCCTACCTGCTGTACTATCGCCCGGCCACTTCTTTTTTTTTAAAAAAAAATTTTGTTTTGGGAGGTATGCCTGGTTATTCTAGTGACTTACTTCTGGCTCTGCACTCAAGGATCACTCCTGGCGGGACTCAGGGCACTGAATCCCAGGAATCAGGGGTTCAACCTGGAATTGAACCCAGGTTGGCTGTACAACCAACACCCTAGGCAAACACCCTACATGCTATACTATTGCTCTGGCCCAGTGTTTTGATGTCTTACAAAGAGTATATACTATTTTCATGAACCTGTTAAAAATCAGTTGTTTTATTCTGGGGCCACATTTGGCACTGAAAAAGGAGCCAACTAATTATATGCAATGCAGGGGATTGAACCCAGCTTTCCTGTCTGGTGAACTATCTCTCCAATCCTAAAATCAATAATTATAAAATAATCAGTGTGTGACCTGATCAGTTCAGAGTTGAACAGTGTCTAGATCATATTGGGTTTTTAAGTTATGCTAAGAGGATAATCACCTTTATCCTTCACCAGGTCATTAGAAAGCCATAGGCAGACTGGAGAGATAGTAAAGTGGGTAGGTGCTTACCTTATATGTGGCTGACCCAGATTTGATTCCCAGTTCCTATATAGATTCTTGAGCACTGCCAGGAATGATTCTTTTTTTTTCTTTTTGGGTCACACCCGGAAATGCACAGGGGTTACTCCTGGCTCTGCACTCGGGAATTACTCCTGGGGACCATATGGGATGCTGGAATTGAACCCGGGTCAGCCGTGTGCAAGGCAAATGCCCTATCTGCTGTGCTATTGCTCCAGCCCCAGGAGTGATTCTTGAGGGCAAAATCAGGAGTAACTCTGAAGTATTGCCAGATGTGGCCCCAAAATGAAAGACAACAATAACAACAACAACAACAAAATCAGAGGAGAATGGAGAGTTTACCCCTTTTTTCTTTTGCTTCTTTTGGTTTTTGGGCCACACCCAAATGTGCTCAGGGACTATTCCTGGCTTCAAGCTCAGGAGTGACCTGGTGGCATTCCAGGCACCATATGTAGTGCTGGGGTTCAAACTAGGGTCAAGCTACATGCAAGGCAAGTGCTTTACCTCCTGTACTATCCCTTCAGCCCCTTACCTTATTTTTAATTTTTTTTTGGGGGAGTCACAAATAGCAGCGTTTATGACTTACTCCTGAATGTGTACCCAGGGATCACTTCTGGTTGTGCTCAGGGGACTATAGGGGGTGTCAGAGATCAAAACTCAGTCATGAGCAAGGTAAACATGCTACCAGCTGTACTATCTCCAGCCTTTCTTTTTTTCTGGGAGGGGAGGCTTTTTTTGAGGGGGTCACACCCAGTGATACTCAGGGGTTACTCCTGGCTCTGCACTCAGGAATCATTCCTGATGGTGCTTGGGGGACCATATGGGATGCTGGGGATTGAACACAGGTCGACCACATGCAGGATAAATGCCCTACCTGCTGTACTATCACTCTGGCCCAAGCCCTTCTTTTTTTTTTTTTTTTTTGACTTTTTGGGTCACACCCGGCGATGCACAGGGGTTACTCCTGGCTCTGCACTCAGGAATTACTCCTGGAGGTGCTCAGGGGACCATATGGGATTCTGGGAATTGAACCCGGGTCGGCTGCGTGCAAGGCAAACACCCTACCTGCTGTGCTATTGCTCCAGCCCCAGCCCTCCTTATTTTTAATTTTTTAAAAAGTTTTGATGTTTTGGGATCATACTTGACATTGCTCTGGGTCTATTCCTAGCTTTGTGCTCCTGTCAATGCTCCAGGCACCATGCAGTACTAGGTATAGACCCCAGACTTCCTACATGCAAAGCATGCACTCCAGCCCCATGAGCTGGGTTTTGAAACCTTACCTGGGTCATAGGGAACCATGGAAGGCTATCGGCAGTGACAACAAATATGATTAGCTATAGGTTCCTCTTCCTGAATTGTAGATTGGAGGACTTTTGATAGTGATTTCGAGAGAGAAGGCCTATTGCCTTCAGTGACCAGGAGGGGCAGACTTGGAGACAGGAAGGAAAGAGAGTTCTTCATTATTAAACAGATAGTCATGGTCCTGCAGCCCCTTTCGGAAAACTGAAATAGGCCTGAAGCCCATATCCCTCTAATATGGGCTTATAGTGCTCTGCTCATCCTCATATAGTTGGGGGAAGAGACTGTTGGCACAATATGGGTGGCAGGAGGCCTCCATGTGTGGCACTCAACACTGAGTCTTCTGACTATCTAAGTGAAGAAAGGAAGGCATCAGGTAATTTTGTAATTGCCAGCATGGAGTCAGAAGTCTGGGAGTTGTCAATGGGGGTCACAAACTATAGTGGGTTTAATGAGAGTGGAATGAATAGCTTCCAGGTTGGAAGACCAGGAGTTGGGTTTGGGATAGAGTTCAAAGTCACCAAATGATTCATCCATCAGTTTATACAAGCTGGTGAGCAGGACCCATGAGTGGGATGATGTCCAGGAGTTTGGACAGGCCTGGCCCCCGGGGGATGGGAGGTACAGGAGCAGCAGGAGTGACCCTGACAGTCAGGGAAGGAAGCACAGGGCTCAATATCCTGCATCTCAGAGGCCAGGGCTTGCCCTCCCCATCTTGGGGACCTGCTCTGCCTCTCTTGCACCTCCTTTTCCACGGGTCCTTACCATAGAGGAAAGGACCACAACACTGTTGATGAACTCACCTTATCTTGGTACTGCTCTAATTCGATAAGAGAGAAACCAAATCTACTTTGTACTGACACGAAGTGATTTCTGTGCACCCTTCACTGTTCACATGGCACGGGCATGAACAGTGTATATAAGGGAGCTACAAAGATGCGGAGGATGAAGAGCTGAGGATTTAAATATGGGTCTACCTTCCCTGTGCCAGGCGCACTCTCTGACCCTCTCTTTTTCTCTGTCTTCCGTGTAGCAACACTATGAGTTGTTCTCTATCATAGATGACATTGTGCTGACCATCCTTATCTTTGAGGTTATTCTCAACTGGTTAAATGGCTTCTGGATTTTCTGGAAGGTGAGACCCTGGACCCTCCCTGCCATCATCCCTGTTCCCCACAAGGACTGCTCCCCACCCAGTCCCCCCCCCAACCCATGTGCGTCCTCCCTGCAAATTAAGGGGTGTGGGGCGGGAGTTTGCAAAGAGGGAACCTGACTACTTCTGAGATCGTTGAGTTGTCTATGATGCTGCAGAAAGTAACTTGTACTAGAAGTGTGTTATTAGACAGACAGCCATGGTCCTGCAGCCTGGTTTCTAATCTCTGCTCCAACCTTCTTCAGTTCTGTGATCTGGAGAAAACTTTGAATTCCTTACCTGAGAAAAGGGATTGAGGATATCAACCTTAATTTTCAGAACTCAAGATCACAGGGGTCTGCAAATTTTTCCTGTAAAGGGCCGGGTCAATATGTTAAGCTTCACGTACCAAAGTCTCTGATGTGGTAACACAAACAAGTGCAGATAGTCCATAGTTGTCTGAGCACTGCTGTGTTCCAAATACTTTATTCATGGACATTGGGAAGGGAATGTCATGTAATTTTTATTTATCATAGAATAATCTTTTTTATTCCTTTCCAACCATTTAGAAATATAAAAACCATTCTTAGTCTGAGGGTCTTACAAAAAAAGGAGCAGCTGGCCCTATTTGACCCTCCAGACCCTGTTCTAAAGAGAATCAAGAGTTATCAGGGTGAGAAGGGCTTTTACAATTATGTTAATGACAGAGAACCAGAATTTGATTTCTCAAGCCAAGGGATTCTTTTTTTTTCTTTTTCTTTTTTCTTTTTGAGCCACTACCCAGAGATGCTCAGGGGTTACTCCTGGCTCTGCACCCAGGAATTACTCACTGGCAGTTCTCAGGGGACCACATGGGATGCTGGGGATCAAACCTGGATTTGCCATGTGCAAAGCAAACACCCTACACATTGTGTTATCACTCAGGCCCCACAAAGAGATCTTTTGAATTAAGAATTTTTTGTTTGTGGGGCTGGAGCAATAGTACAGTGAGTAGGGCTTTTGCCTTACATGCGGCTGATCCGGGTTCAATTCCCATCCCATATGGTCCTCTGAGCACCACCAGGGGTGATTCCTGAGTGCAGAGCCAGGAGTAACCTCTATGCATTGCCAGGTGTGACCCAAAAAGCAAAACAAAAACAAAGAAACTAAAAAAATTTTTTTTTGTTTGAGGGGCACACCAGGCAGTGCTCAGGGCTTACTCCTGGCTCTATGCTCAGAGTGCCATATTGGGTACTGAGAACTGAACACAGGTCAGCCATGTGCAAGGCAAGCACCCTAACCACTATACTATCTCTCTGGCCCTTAAGGGATTTGTTTTGCCTCAGGCTGGGAAGATGGTTTCAGCACTGTGACGCTGCATAGAGCACTTGGCATATGTGAAACCCTGAGTTTGATTCCTGGCACCACCAAAATCAAAACCAAAAAATTATTTAGGCGTGTATTCCCCAGATGTGAGAGTTAGTCTCTCACAGAACACCAGACACCCCACTGATTGCTAGGTTGATTCAGCTGATAAGGTTGGCAAGGTGAGGCTCCCCTTCCTTCCTCACGATTCCATGTGCATCCCTCTAAGAGGATGTTTGTGGAAGAAGACAGCCTTCCCTGACTAGGGATTCAGAGACAGACTGACTGGAGCATTCAATAGTAGCTGTATTCCTTTGTTAGTACCTCCAAACAAGCTCTCAAGGTGTTCATTCCTTTAATGAAAATAGAAGTATATGGGTCTCTTAAGGTGTGGAGGGTTCTCACCCACCCCCCTCTGGGGCGCCCCCAGTGAAAACAGCCTGGCACAGAGTCCGGTGGCATGGCTATGAATAAGGAGCACTGTAGCACTGTTGCATGGAGTAAGGAGAGGCTGCTAAAATCTCAGGGCTGGGAGGAATAGAGATGTTACTGGTGCCTGCTCAAGTAAATCGATGAACAATGGGATGACAGTGACAGTGACAGAAGTATATGGGGCCAGGAGAACAGTACAGACAGCAGCATGATTGCCTTGCATGTGGCTGATCTGGGCTTGAATCCTGCACTCCACATGTTCCCCCTGACTACTGCCATGAGTAATCCCTGATCACAGAGCCAGAATATAAGCCCTGAGCACTGCCAGGTATGGCCCGAAAGTCAAAAACAGAAAATTTAAAAATGAAACATGTGGCCGGAGAGATAGGTCAATGGACTGAACCCATGCTTGGCCTACGGGATACCTGGATTCAATTCCCAGCACTGCATGGTCCCCTGAGCACCACCAGGAGTAACCCCCAAAACAGAGTCAGGAGCAGGGAGTAGCCTCTAAACACTTACAAATGTGACACAAAAGTAAAAGCAAAACAAAGGAAGGATCATGACCAGGTCAACCATTGAGTGTTACAAGCTTTTTGTTTGTTTGTTTGTTTTTTGCTTTTTGGGTCACACCTGGCGATGCATAGGGGTTACTACTGGCTCTGCACTCAGGAATTACTCCTGGCGGTGCTCAGGGGACCATATGGGATGCTGGGAATTGAACCTGGGTCGGCCGTGTGCAAAGCAAACGCCCTACCCGCTGTGCTATCGCTCCAGCCCCGAGTGTTACAAGCTTTTTAGGATTTGGAAGTTTCACTTCATAGAACACAGAATGTAGAGCCTAGAACAGTTTCTGAAGTCTTAAAGTGCTCAGGGCTGCTCTGTACAAGCAGCTCTCAGCAGGATGTTTGCTAGCAGACTCAGAAGAGGAAGGACAGAGCTAAATGTCCACACCCAAGGGAAGACAATTGCCATGCTTTGGGCGAACAGCTCAGCCATCACTTTTTCAGAACTAGTTCTAGGATGCAGGCAAACATGGATTCCACAAGGGGGAACATTCATCCTTCAGATCTTCCAGAGAGTTCTTTGTTTCCGGGTCACATACAGTGATGCTCAGGGGCTACTCCTGGCTCTACATTCAGAATTACTCTAAATTACTCTGGAATTACTTCTGATGATGCTTGAGGGACCATATGGATGCGGGAGATCAAATTCAGGTTGGTCACATATAAGGCAAGCACTCTACCTGCTGTACTATCACTCCAACCCCCCAGAGAGTTCTTTCAATAGTTCTTAGAAGTATAGGCATTTCCAGGGAGAAGTCCCAAAGTTTTATTAGAATGAGAGAACCAAATCAAACCTGAACATTTAATAAATTAATTTGGGGATGGGGCACACCCAGAAGTGCTCAGAGTCTATTCCTGGCATTGTACTCAAGAGTGATACCATAGTGAGTTTTTTGTTGAAATATTGAACGTAATCAAAGTAAAGTGAAAGTAAAGTGAAATGTACCAGTTACACATTCAGGGTGGAGGGCTGGGGAGGTGGGGGGAGGGAGGGAGGTATACTGTGATTCTTGGTGGTGGAATATGTGCACTGGTGAAGGGATGGGTGTTCGAGCATTGTATAACTGAGACTTAAACCTGAAAGCTTTGTAACTTTCCACATGGTGATTCAATAAAAGAATAAATTAATAAAAATAAATAAAAAATAAATAAATAAATAAAAAGAGTGATACCAGAAGTGCTCAGGGGACCATATGTGGTGCCACAGATCTAATCAGGTTAGCAAGATGCAAGGGAAGTGTCTTACCTACTATATACCACCTCGCCAGCCCTAATCTGGACATTTTATGTTTTTCTCAGACACTCTGCTTGTCTAAAACTCCAGTTTTCCTACCTCAGCTATTACATTCTGACTTGGACAATCCTTTGAGTGGGGAACTGTCTTGTGCATTAAATGATGTTTAACAGTATTCCTGGCTCCTACCCACCAGACGATACATTCCTTGTAGAAAAAACTCCCTAGAACTGGGGAGATAGTACAGCAAGTAGTGCACTTGCCTTGCACATGACCAGTCGGGGCTCATCCCAGCACCCCGTTTGGTCCCCTGAACCCTACCAGGAATGATCCCTGAATTCAGAGCCAGGAGTAAACCTTGAGCATAGTCAGGTGTTGCCCTCCAAAAAAATACCCCCCAAATCAAAACCAAAGATTGTCCTCAGGGCCTAGAGGTGTGGCTTGGTGGTAGAGCACTTGCTGTAAAGGATAAGACCCTTGAGTTCAATTCCTAGCACTGCCCCGTGTTCTTTTTTTTTTTCTTTTTGGGTCACACCCGGCAATGCACAGGGGTTATTCCTGGCTCTGCACTCAGGAACCATCCCTGGAAGTGCTCAGGGGACCATATGGGATGCTGGGAATTGAACCCGGGTCGGCCACATGCAAGGCAAACGCCCTACCCGCTGTGCTATCACTCCAGCCCCTGCCCCATGTTCTTAAGTGTGAGCCCCAGCACCTCAGGTGTGCAACACCTTGACACACAGACTATCTACAGAAGTCCCCAGAATGGCAAAATCCCCCTGACTGAGAACTAATGTTCCAAACCATAACCTTTATTTTATTATTATTATTCAAATGAGGTTCATGGTCGTCTTCCTCCTCCTTCTCCTCTACCTCTTCTTCCTCCTCCTTCTTTTGTGTGTGTGTTTTTTGTAGGGGTTAGACCCGGTAGTGTTCAGGGTTTACACCTGGCTCTGTGCTCAGAGATCACTCGTGGCAGGAGTCACTCGGGGGACCATATGAAGTACCAGGGATCAAACCCAGGTTGGCTGTATGTAAAGTGAGCACCCCATCTGCTGTACTGTTGCTCCAGCTCATGAACTTTTATCTCTGGCCACACTATCAGCACCGAACATCAAATGTATGACTGCCTGCAGGTCCAAGTTTGATTCCCTGGCACCACATGGCCACTGCTAACCCACTACTATCTTTAGCTTTGAAGGACCCTGAGCACCAGCAGAGTGGCTCTGAGAATTACTAGGCCAAAGTAGCTTCACATCACTAGCCTGAGCACTGAACCATCAGACTGGTTGGCTGAGCATTACTGGGAGTGGCTTTAGACCCCTGCATATCGCTTGGGAACTCACCTCACAGAAACACAAAGTCATTTCCTTGGTCCTGGGACTAATTGAGTGCTTACAGGCCCATGGTAATGAGTTAACCCCAACACTGCCCCACATGCCAAGTACACTGGGCTCTACCATTCAGGAACCCTGGCACAGCAACCAAGTATGCAGCAATGACTGCAACAACAGCAAAGGGAAGGGCAGGGGAGGGGGGAAGAAAATTTCCTTTAGACCATACAAATTTGTTCAACCTGTATACAAAGGCACACTCAGAATTCTTGTTTCTATGTCTTTCCCTCCCTCCCTTCCCCACCTCCACCTCTAGTTATCTATTATATTTATAGTCTCTTGTTTATCCCACCAGCGTTAATTTTGGCACCATGCGCAAATATGTGTATATTTTTAGTCTTTCCTTCCCTAGCAGTAGCATCCTGGAACACTAGTCTGCCCTTTGCCTTTCTCATCGCTTAATGGGTCCTGGAAAACCTCTCTGTCTCCCTATCCAGCTACCCTTCTTCTTTCTCTTTGTAGCCTCTAAATGAATGTCCCAGGTTTATTCAACCAAGGATCACCTGTGAGACACTTTGGTTGTTTTCAACCTTATGCAAATGTCATTTTGTACTTATACCAAGTATCTGTGGGGTCAGTCTGCTAGAAGGGGACTGCTGGTTAACAGGGACCGCTCTGTTGTTTGCTCACAGAGCAGGTGGCCCTCCTTACTAGTGGCACTTGAATTTTTCATACCTGGGAATTTTCTTCTCCCACCCCTACTCTTCTTTTTTTATTTTTTATTTTTTAATTTAATTTAATTTTTTTTTTTTTTTGCTTTTTGGGTCACACCTGGCGATGCACAGGGGTTACTCCTGGCTCTGCACTCAGGAATCACCCCTGGCCGTGCTCAGGGGACCATATGGGATGCTGGGAATCGAACCCGGGTCAGCCACGTGCAAGGCAAAGGCCCTACCTGCTGTGCTATCGCTCCAGCCCCCCTCTTCTTTTTTTAAATTTTTGTGGGGGGGATGCTGAGTCACACTCAGCAGTGCTCTGGGGCTACTCCTGGCCCTATACACATGGCTTCCTCTTGGTGGTGCTCTGGAAACTATATTCGGTGCCAGGGATCAAAATGGGGTCAGCTGCATCCAAGGCAAGTGTCCTAACCCCTCTACTATCTCTTTGGCCCCACCCCCCACTTGTATATGAGTTTGTATCTTATTGGACAAAAGGCTTGAAAGATTTGCCTGTGCCTCTGGAACTACATATTGAAATAATAGTCTATTTTGTTTTGGGGGTCACACCTGGCAATGCTCAGGGGTTATTCCTGACTTTGTGCTCCGGGATCACTCCTGGTCATACTCAGGAAACCATATACAATTCCGTGGATCAAACCTGAGTCAACCAGGCTGGAGCAATATTACAGCAGGTAGGGCATTTGCCTTGCACTTGGCTGACCCGGGTTCGATTCCCAGCATCCCATATGGTCCCCTGAGCACTGCCAGGGTGATTCCTGAGTGCAGAGCCAGGAGTAACCCCTGTGCATCGCCAGGTGTGACACAAAAAGCAAAAAAAAAAAAAAACAAAACCCAAAAAACAAAAGCAAACCTGAATCAACCTTGTGCAGTCAAGCACCCTACACACTATGCTATCACTCCAGCCTCTACCTTTTTTGTTGGAGCAATCCTAGGACATACAAGGGAAGTGATCTACTGCTGAGCTATAGCCCTGGCTTCTGAAGTACTGTTGTTGATGAATGTGTATCATCTAAAGGCTAAAATATTTCAATATTCTCAGGATTGGGCCCCTGTTCAGCAGTGTGCCAGATGAGGTGGGCACTGAGTTTCAGGTACCAGCTATGTGTGAGTCAGAGTGACCACTTCCCTGTGCATGGGACAATGAGTGCAGGGGCACCGTGTGTCGTTTAGAGGGCAGCAGTTAATGGTACATGACTTGCCCTGCTCTGAAAGAAACATGGATTCCTTCATCCTTAGAGTGTGGGAAGGGCAGACCCAGGTGCACTATAGGCTGGACCTAGTACTGGCCCACCCCCTCCCCCAGGACGGCTGGAACGTTTTCAACTTCTTTATCGTCTTTGTCTTACTCCTGGGGTTCTTCATGAATGAAGTGAATCACATCTGTATCTCCTATACCCTCAGGTAAGCTGGGAACTGGAGAAAAGTGGGGGACCATCAGGACCCTGGGAAAGATGTGGGGGTGTTAACCAGTTGGGAACTACTTCCGCCTCTCTGGCATGAGTGGGGTGGTGGGGGAGGTATGTGGGAAGGGCCAAGGGGTCCCCCTGAGAAGCTCTGCCATAGGGTGCTTCGTCTGATACCTGTTTGTCTGATGGTGGAGCCCCTGGCCCGGATCATCCGCGTCATCCTGCAGTCGGTGCCGGACTTGGCCAATATCACAGCCCTCATCCTCTTCTTCATGTTGGTCAGTGCCCTGCCCCATCCCCAACTGCTCCCTCCATTGAACAGGATCCCTGGCTCACAGGGGGCAGGGGGGCATAGGGTGTCTGGAGAAGAGACCTATGAGCCGCACTTCCTCTGATTACCTTGGCAGAGCTCATTTGCATGGCATTTGCATGTTTGGTCTCTCTGGCAGGTGTTTGCTGTGTTTGGGGTGACTCTCTTTGGTTCGTTCCTGCCTCAGCATTTCCAGAACTTGAAGATTTCTCTGTACACGCTCTTCATCTGCTTGACCCAGGATGGCTGGGCAGACATCTACGATTCTTTTCAGTGAGTATCCATGGGACTTCTGGACCTCTAGACTAGCAAGGCAAAGCAGGGGCTGGAGCTCTCATATGGCAGATAATGGATTCATGAGAGAGAAGGTTTTTTTTTTTTTTTTTTTTTTTTTTTTATGGGACTTGGGCTCCAGAGCCAGGGATGAAAACCAACTAAGTATAGAAGAGGTGCCTGGTACCTTTATTTTTCAATTTTTCAATTTTTAATTTTTTGTAATACTAGGGATGGAATCCAGAGCTCTACACCTGTAAGATGCATGCTCTGTCAATGAGCTACATTCTGGCCAGTGTCAGACACTTTTAGTGGGGAAGAGCAGACCCCTGACTCTGGGCCCTCTGAACTATGGTTTACTTGAAGCTTTGTTCCCCCTTGAAATTGCATGTGTTGTGGCCCCCCACACCCCGTTCATGGAGATTCCTTCCATCAGCTGAGTCTCTGGGCTCTCCAGTCACTAGATCTTGTGCAAGTGGGCAGGACTGTAGCTGCACCTGAAGTTGCGTAGCAGCCTTCCAGCCCATATTGGAGCCCTCAATTTCTTCATCTGTTTGTCTCAGTTTGCTCATCGGTTTGTTGGGTTGGAGCCCAACAAACTGACTGGACTTCTAAGAACATTTTATATAATCTTAGACCCATTGCCCACGGGTCGCTTTTGCTATAGATGGCTGCTGGATTCTGTTGTTTTGGGGGCCACAATTGGCAGTGCTTTTGTTAGCTTGTTTTGGAGCCAAAACTGATGGTGCTCAGGGGCTACTCTGACCACGTTTAGGTCCTTTTCTGATGTGCTTGAGAGGTCATGTGGTACCAGGAATTGAACCCAGGCCTCTAGATCTCAACCTTTGTGGCTATCTTTCCAGCCTGAGTTCTATTATTTGCCTCTTCCTTTATTTTTCTTCTTCTCTTTTGTTGTTGTTTTTTGGCCACATCCAGCTGTGTTCAGGGCTAATTACTGACTCTGTGCTCAGGGATCACTCCTTGTGGGGCTTGGGGAATCATATGCAGTGTCAGTCTCCCAGGTCAGCTGCATGTAACCTCCCAATGCCTAACCTGCTGTTTTGTTTATCCAACTCTTGTTCTTTGCCTCTTTCCCATTGTATCTTCTTTATTTAATTGTTTTTTGGGCCACTCCCAGCAGTGCTCAGGGTTACTCCTGGCTCTGTGCTCAGGGATCGCTCCTACTAGGGTTTGGGGGACTGTATGCAATGCCATGGATCAAAATTGGGTCTGCTGTAAGCAAGGTGAGTGCCCGACATGCCCTATCACTCTGGCCCCTTTCCAATTGTATCTAAACCCTGTGTTTCCAGTACACTCAAGGAAGTAAGTCCCCTGTTTGATAATTTTAACCTCTTTATTCATGTAAGAATAGAAACCAAGTTGGTAAAGGGCATCTATCCTATCCTGTGGCTTTCAGCCTGTATTATACAGGAAGTAGGAACATTGTAAGATGCATAATAAAGGTAGACTGTGCTTTTGAGTCTTTGCTCCAAAACACTAGCCATGCAGCCTTGGATAAGTTACTTCACTTCATCTCTCTTTTTTGCCTCAGTTTTCTTATCTGTCAAATGAGAACTACAATGCAATATTAACTATGCCTGAATTTCTGCGAGGATTCATATTGAAGCTCTGTATAAAGCTAGCACTGAGACTGGCACATGTATATATATATATATATATATATATATACATATATATATATAATTTATATCACATACACGTGTAGAGAGAGTTGGGAAAATATTTTATGGGAGATTTACAATAAGAAATTAACAGTTGTAGAGTTTTTTCATATATATTTTCCCCTTTTTTTATATACTGCTGAAATATAGATTCTCCACCTTGCAGGCTCACTGTAGTCCTGCACATGCTCAGCAGGTGCTCAGTAGAGTAGCTGTTAGGACAGTTAGGAGTAACCATGGAATTATCTACACAACAGAAGTGAGGCAGCAGAACATCCCAGTAGGCCTTGGAATAATGCATGCACTTAACAGATAAGGAAACTGAAGTTCAAAGGGCCAGAAGGTGATAGGGTCCCTGCCTGCCACCTCTAGGACCATTTCAAGGGACTATGTACTAGAGTTGGGAGCTGCCATCTACTTTGCCATCTTCATTACTTTGGGTGCCTTTATTGGCATCAACCTGTCAATTGTCGTGGTGATCACTAATTTAGAGCATATGATGAAGGAAGGAAAGCAGGAGCAGCAGCACCAAATCATCCTCAAAGAGGTGAGTGGGCTGGGAGGGAAAGAGGGAGAAGGGACAGGGGGTAAGTTCTGGTTGAGTGTGCACACATATGTGGGCATGTGTTCACATACTCAGGGCCTGAGACCTGAGGGAAACCTTCCCCACACTTGAGTGTCACCTTACCAAGAAGTTTTTGAGGGATGTGAATTTTCTATATAGCTTGTTTCTATGGTGATTCCAAATAGTGGCTGTGTGATCTGAGGGCATTTCACCAATCTAAGCCTCAATTTCTTCGGTAAAATGAGAAAAATGATAATCCTTAACTTTATGGGGCTACTTCAGTGATTCCAAGAGTGAATGGCACTCGGCACACACACTAACATAGTTACATGTAAGATCTGGTGTTACTCCTGCATGGGGCAGAAGTTCCCAAAGAATGGGGTGGGGAGGGAGGACTATTTCTCAAAGTGGGGCTGTGGGCTGTGACCTGAAAGCAGGTAAGCCTTTGGAAGTTTACTCGGTAGGACTGATGGAGGGGGTGTAGGGAACTGGAGTAGGGGGCTAAGTTTCAAAAGGTTTTGAGAATTTCCCAAGAGGTGGGGGAAGAGCTTGAACAAGGGAGAGAGGCTAACCCAGGTTGGAGCTGAAAGGATGTTAGAACCCATGTGTCCAGGGATTTCTCTCCCCTAAAGCCAAGCAGGAAGGTCTAGAGCGAGGTGTACCAGCTGAACCCGCTCTCTCCTCTCCCTCCTTCCCTCCCCAGGAAGATGACCTGAGAGAGGATGAAAATGAGGAGCTACAACTGGTGCACTGTGAGACAGTGTGGTCAGAGACGCCTAGCAGCCGGCAAACTTCCTCACTTAAGGAAAGTGCCCTGCCTAACCTCTCGGAAAACAAGTGCGACAACTTTTGCTTGGTGCTGGAAGCAATTCAGGACAACCTGAGGCAGTACAAGGAGATCCGTGATGAGCTCACCAAGTAGGGGGGACCTCCAAGTCTTTAACCATCACCCTTTTATAGTGCGCACCCCTGGGTCCAGGAGGCCAAGGAGCTGTAATCCAAGTCGCTCTGTTCCTCCTATAGCACTCCTATGCGTGGCTCAGCCTGGTTCTCTCTCCCAGTGTAAGAGGGTGGGCAAGCCCAGGGTGGACACTTAGGAAAAAGCGGGAGGACAGTCCCTCTCTCCCCATCCTCCTGCCCCAACCTTTGGAACACCCTCAACCCTCTGCCCCCAGAATAGTGGACGAGGTACGCTCCATCCGCTTCAACCAGGAGCAGGAGGAAGAGCGACAGCGCAGGCACTTGTCGATGAAAATGTCGATAGCGAAATTGCTGGAGAACCGGTCCTCGGCCGGGTTTGACAAGCAGCAAGACTTGATGACTGTGCTCGTCAACATAGAAAAGGTGACCTTCCCTCTCCTGCCCAATAAGTGCTCACCCTCTTTACTCTGCCCTGCCCCTGCCCCACGGTCTGTGCGCTATTACGGTCTGTGTATTATTACTGTTTCAGATTTCCCTCTAGTCAGGTCAGGTTCTTCTTGATTCCCACGTACCCTAGAGGTAACTGCCAATTTGCCCATTTCTCGCCCTTTCCTCCTCCACAAGGTCCTCCCCTTCCTGGTGGTCTTTGCTCTGAGTCACTCCCAGTCTCTGTGCCCTGAAACCTAGCCATTTCGAAAGTGAATTGAGCCAATACTGTTTGTGACTCGTGGCAGATACTTAGATATACTGGGGCACAGAGCCGCTGGGTCTTGTCTACGGTACATATGTGTATCCTTCTTCTGGGGTTGGAGAAACAGCTTAAAGGTTGAAGTGCACGCTTTGTAAGAGGGAGCCCCCAGATTTGAACCCTGGCTCTACTTGATCCTCTGAGCACACACCGCTGTTGTTTGGTGTGGTGATCTAAAGCAATAACGGTCATAAAGAACAGAGGGCGGAGTTTTCTAGAGAGTAAAGGAGTCTTGCCAAGGTGATTGCATTTCTTTCCCCAATTCCCACACCAACTGACGGCTAGAGTATCTTCAACCCTGGTGAATGTCCACAGCTTGAGCTCTCAGATCTCAAGTTTGTTTATTTTTTAAAATAATATATTTTAAAATATATATTTATTTGGGGGGATCACACTCAGTGATGATCAGGAATTGCTCCTGGATCTACACTCAGGAATCAGTGCTGGCAGTCCTCGGGGGAACATAAAGGATGCCAAGGATCAAACCCAGGTCCGCTGTATGCAAGGCAAAATGCCCTACCCACTGTACTATTGCTCCGGCTCCATCAACTCTCAAGTTTTGAAGGGTTCTTAGACAGACTAGAGTTACACCTATAAAAAGTTTTCTGAGAGGTGGCCTGAGCGATAAAGAGTGGGTAGGTTATTTGCCTGGCATGCTACCCATCCAGATTCAATCCCCAACACTCCATATGGCTTCCCCACACACACACCTCCATCCCACCCCACCAGGACTGATCCCTGAATGCAGATCCAGGAGTAAGTCCTGAGCAAGCACCCCCAGGTGTAGTCCCCAGAGTGGGAGGGATTGACAAGATCTCTTGGTTTGCAGGTTCAGGAATCCACAACGAATTTAATCCTTAAACGCAAGTTCAGCCCCTGAGATTGATGAACAGGAGCCAAGGGTTCTGCAAGCGCACATCCAGCACTGCTGCTCCGTGCATCCTTAGCATGACTTGCTACATCCTGGCCTTATCCGTGCTCTCCCTTACACCTGGGGAACGGCCTGGGAGGTGTGGGGCTTGTTGCCTTTGAGTGCCAGGCCCACAGGAGCCAGGATGAAGAAGGGTATTGGATGAGAGTGGGAGCCCTAGCAGCATGAATGACAGCAGAATGGGAGTGCTGGCCGAGGCTGCCAGGATTTGGCCCCAAGATGGGTACCCCTGGCCCTCTGCTCTAGGCCAGAGTTAGATGGGACCTAAATGGGCTCAAGCACCAAAAAAGAGGAAGGTGAGGCCAGCTGGGCCAGACACCTGTGTATGAACAATAAAGTTTTGTGTTGCAATCAGCTGTGTGAAGGGTGAATCTCCAAGCCCTGAGGTAATTATACCCTTTTGCGCCCCCCCACCCAATGTCCAATGGATAAGTCAGATCTTGTCCTTCATGGCCTCTTCATCTAGTGCAAAGATCACTGTCTGCACTCCAACATCATCCAGGTGAGAGGACTTGCATCCTGAACAGTTCTGACTTAGTCGTAGAGATATGAAGCCCCCAGGGTTTTAAATTTTGAAGGATGAATGTTCAGTCCTTATGGTGGGGAACTCCTGCTCTGTGAGACTATACTGAGCTCTTTCTGGATTGAAGGTGAATGGGAATGCTCCTGATTTGGGGAGCCCTAGTCTGATGGGGTCACCATGTCATGGAGACACAAGCAGGTCCATACGGGGATACTGGAGAATTACTGGACAGCGTGAGTATCCTGGCAGAATTACTGGAGGAGAGGCACCCCAAAACCTGTTGGAAGATGATGGGGGAGTTTATGGGTCTGATAAGTGAAGTCTTGTGGAGAACTTGGGACTCGTGAGGCCTTTTAGGCCCTTCACACCAAAGATTTTCAAGAACCATGGGAGGTTCCTGAGTCAAAACTCTCACAGTCATGGACTAAAGGAAGAGTTAAGGACAAAAGATCTGTATTCTCATTAATAGGTGAATCTCTGGACCTCATTTTACATATTTGTGCAATGGGAAGATTGTGAGATTGATCTGCAGGTCTGAAGTCAAATGAGTTGGAACACTTATGAGATAAGCAGGTCCCTGACTCTGGTTTCTTGGAATTGGAAGGAGAAAAATACCAAGACCAAGAGTTCAACTCAGCTGTTTGGCAAATACTCAGTCTTGGGGACCATGGGGAGTTTCACCAATTGGAATTAGAGTCCCCATAGGTCCACTGATTGCAGCTGATGGGAAACTCTACTCTCTTCTCACCTCTTCTCCTATCAGCATAGTTTCCAGTCCTGAAAAGCCCTCTGGGGATGGGTCTAGAACCACAGGGACTGGGTGTTACACTCAGCAAACAGGTGAGAGGTGTCACCAGAGCATCTCTTGGTTTTCATAGCCGCTGGTTCTTGTTTGGGCCAGGATTCCTTGCACTTGTTAGGACCATCTACAGAGTCATGGGTAGCTCATGGGTTTTGCTGCTGCTGCTGCTATTTACTGAAGATGGAACTTTGAATCTGCCTGGTGAGTACCTTCATTCATCTATTATTCTCAGAAAATTCCCAGAGACCCTGTTCTTGTATAGCCAGAGAAGCAGTGGAAGATGAGATAGTGTTCCCAGAATGAGCATATAAAGCAAACACAGCCGTGCTTTGCCCCTTCCTGAATGCTCTGAAGACCTTGGGACTCCAATGAAGTTGGAGAGAGGAGTAGGATGGGTTGACCTCCAAGGGGCTTCTGGATGTCCTTCTGGATGACACTCTGTCCTCTCCCTCCACTTTATCTTCCCCTTATTGAAATCTTTCCTAGCTGGGCCAGGCCAATAGTTTGGAAATTCCACAGTCTAGTTCCCTCCCAATCTGACCTGGAACAGAGGGCCCAGGGAACTGGACCTTGCTGCCCTTCGCTTTTCTACTCCTGAGAAGTCACCACTCCTTACCCCAGTACCTCACTGAACCTGAGCAGGAATGCAGCCCCAAACCCTGAGGTCTAGCGACAGTTTTGGGGAGGGATATTATGAAATAGCAAGCGTTGTCTTCTCATCCTATAAATCCATGACTTGCTGAGGACAGAGAATCCTTAGCAAAGCACCCAGCAGACACTAATTCCAGTAAGAGAAGTAGAAGGGAATGATCATTAATAATAGCAAATTATGTTTGGTGCTTTGTGCTAAGTGCTTCATAGATATCATCTCATGACCATCAGTGAAAGAGATATGGGACACCAGAGATAGGGTGGTTTCAAAGTGGTCCAAACCACTGCTATAAAATATCACAACAGGGGCTGGAGAGATAATACAGCAGGCAAGGCTATTATCTTGCATGTGGCTGATTCAGATTTGATCCCCAACACCCAAATGGTTCCTGAGGCCTGCCAGGAGTTATTCCTGAGTACAGAGCCAGGAATAAGCCCTGAGTACCAACAGGTGTGGACCAGAAACAAAGCCATATCTGTTTAGGGATTGAAGATTATACAATGGTTAGAGCACATACCTAGACAAGTACATAACCCAGGTTAGATTCTAAGTATCACATCGTTCCCTGAGCATTGTTATATGCAGCTCTGGAGGTCCTCAGCACCTCTGGGTGGACCGGGCATCCCTGGCCCTATAGGGCCCAAGCAGCATCTCATCCTTAGGCCCTTATGCTGAATCAGTGGCTCGATTGGTCAAGAATCACTAGTGGAACCCCTAATCCTCCTGAATGCTACTTGAATTTCCCCTTTCCAAAAAATATGTTTCTTTTAGTCTGACATTTTGTTGAAGTACTGCATGACCACTAGAGTTTTGAGGATTTCTCTGATACTAACCTCTGATACTAAGTTACATAGTAAGACCCAAGTCTCTTACTGTGCGAATGGGGGGCATGGAGGCCCTAAGAGAGTCACATAGCAGGTTGATGATAAGGCCAGGTACAGAGCCAAGGCTCCTGACTTTTTTTGTGCATCCTGGTGAGCTCTTCTACTTAATTGTAACCTTAGCTGTGCACAGGGTGATAGGAAAAGGTGTGGAAGGAACAGGTGCAAGACATGGTTCCAGAGTTGGAGACAATAGTAAATGCTTCTACAAAGTAAGGTTGTGGGAAGGATGAGTCCATCACTCAGACTGGGTCATCGCCACTATTCTTCACAGCTACCAAGAATGTAATGATAGCATCAGGTAATGGTATTGCTTTTGACCAGGGAAAAGAGAAACATTTCCAAGGGATGCAGCTCAGCATAGATGAGTCAGGCTCGTTCTCAAGAGTGACTGACTCAGCCATAAGAATAAAGCTTTGCTGCAGCCAGAACAATAGTGCAATGAGTAGGGCACTTGCCCTAGGGCTGCTGACTTGGGTTTCATCCCTGGCATCCGATATATTCCCTGAGCTCCACCCGAGTGACTCCTGAGTGCAGAGCTAGGAGTAACCCCTGAGAATTGCTATGTGTGGTCCTAAAACTGAAAAGAAAGAGAAAAAGATGAGGATCAGGAGAGCTCAATGGACTGAGTATGCTTTGCATGCAGGAGGTCCAGGTTCAATTCCTAGGACTGCATGTCCACTCCAGCATGGTCAGGAGTAACCCCTAGCACTACCAGGTGTCACTCAAAACCAAAATCAAAATAACAACAAAAAGAAGCATCAAGATGGATCTAGAGCAATAGTTAGGTGGGCAGGGCACTTGCCTTGCATGTGACTGACTGAGGTTCTATTCCCCAACACTCTGGTTCCCTGAGCCCACCAGGAGTGATCCCTGAGTACAGAACCAGGAGTAAACCTAAGGACTGCCAGATGAGGTCCCCTCAAAAAAGAAACAAACAAAAAGGCATCAAGGAGCTGGGGAGATAGTACAAGGGGTAAAGTTCTTGACTTGCCTGCAGCTGACCCCAGTTTGATTTCTGGCACCTCATATGGTGTTCTGAGTATTACCAAGAGTGATCCCTGAGCACAGAGCTAGGAGTAAGCCCTGAGCACAGCTGGGTATGACCCAAAAACTGAAAAGAAAAATTTTATTGATTTTGCTTCTTGGGTCACACCCGGCAATGCACAAGGGTTACTCCCAGCTTTGCACTCAGGAATTATTCCTGGCAGTGCTCTAGGACCATATAGGATGCTGGGAATCGAACCCGGGTTGGCTGCGTGCAAGGCAAACGCCCTACCCGCTGTGCTATTGCTCTAACCCCATGAAAAGAAACATTTTAATAAAAATTTAAAAGGTATCAAGACACCAAAGATCAGATAAGATGAAAGATGTCTATTTTTAAATACACTGTCCCTGGACCTCAGGAACAGGAGTAAGAAAGAAAATAAGGCAATCTGTTAATCTAATTCACTGTCCTGGGTCTAAGGATATGGCTCAGAGGCAGAGCGCACATTTCCTGGTATGTGTTAGGCTTTGAATTCCAGGTAGCAGAAATATCTGAGGGGTGAAAGTAGAAGTTGGATTGTACTGATGGTGCTTGGGACCATATATGGTGCCAGCTGCATGCCAGGCAAGCACTTTAACCCTTGTACTTTTCTCTCTATCCCACGGCACCATAAATAAATAAAATTCCTGTCCGTGGCATGCTTTAGCTGAGCTCCCTTGGGATAGAGCTGGAACATAAATATGAACCTAGAATAATGTAGTCAGTGAAGAATGTAGGTGGACTGAAAAAGGGAGCCATAGGGTGGGAGGACGAGAAATTTTCCTTACTCCTGACTGGCTAGCTGTAATGTTGTTATGGAGTGAATGCCAGGGAAGTCAGGGTTGGTCAAGTCTGCACAAGTTCCTGCACAGCCTAGACCCTAAGGACCTGACATCCTCACTCAAGCAGTCATTAAGCTGCACCTGAGTCCTCTCTGATCTACACAGCATGGAAGCTGGTCCCTGCCACACTACTTTTAGCAAGTGCAGTTCTCAGGAAGAAGGAAAATTCTGGGATTGTAGATTATAGTAGAGAGGGTAAGTCACTTGCCTTACATACAGTGGATCCAGGTTCGATTCCTGACACCACATATGATTCCCTGAGCACTACCAAGAGTAAACCCTGAGCACAGAACAAGGAGTAAGTCTTGAGTATAGCCAGGCAAGGCCCACACACACAAAACAATTGTCTTTAGGGGCTGGAGCAATAGCACAGCGGGTAGGGCATTTGCCTTGCACACGGCTGACCCGGGTTCGATTCCCAGCATCCCATATGGTCCCCTGAGCACCGTCAGAAGTTATTCCTGAGTGCAGAGCCAGGAGAAACCCCTGTGCATCACCAGGTGTGACCCAAAAAGCAAAATAAATAAATAAATAAATAAATAAATAAATAAATAAATAAAATTATCTTCAGGAAAAGAAGTCAGTCCCAACCTCCATTCAGGTTCCATGTTCTTTGTCATTCTCACAGAAAAGATTCTCAGAAAAAGACAGTGAAGCAGAATAGTTTTATTAAAGGAAAATGAGTGCATTAAAAAAGAAAAAAAACATTGGGGCTGGAGCAATAGCACAGCGGGTAGGGTGTTTGCCTTGCATGCAGCAGACCTGGGTTCGATTTTCAGCATCCCATATGGTCCCCTGAGCACCGCCAGGAGTAATTCATGAGTGCAGAGCCAGTAGTAACCCCTGTGCATTGCCGGGTGTGACCCAAAAAGGAAAAAAAAGAAAAAGAAAAAACCCATCTTGGGTTGGAGCAATAGTATGGTGAATAGGGCATTTGCCTTTCACACAGCTGGCCGGGATTTGATGCCCAGTATCCCACATGGTACCCTGAGCCTACAAGCAGTGATTCATGAGCAAAGAACCAGTAAACCCTGAGCACTGCTGGGTGGGGCCCTAAAACAAAACTAAAGAACTCGAGCTTCTTCAGAAAGGAGAGAACTCTGTAAGTAAAAGAAAAAGATACTCTATACTCATATATAGGTATGTGGGCAACTCCAGAACGGAATTCACTGTTTTGCAAAGTGGCCATGAAAGACGAGGCTATGCTTCTGGATGGGCCTTCCTGATTCTTCAAGGTAGAATTGACATACTGTTGGAGACTGTAGTAATAGATGCTTCTAATATCTTTTTCTGAGTCTTAAAGATTGGGGTGGTCTACTCAGCTGACCAGCAGTGTTGCTGGCTCTAGTTTGGGGAAGCTAATTAGAGGTTGGGTTTTTTTTTTTTTTTTTTGGTTTTCAAACCAAAGTCAGCAAGCAGTGCTCAGGGCTTACTCCTGGCTCAATGCTGAGGGATCACTCCTGGCATCATTCTAGGAACCATATGCAATGGTGGAGATTAAACTAGGGATCCACCATATATAAGGCAAATGTCTTAAGCCCTGTACTATATCTCTGGCCCCCCATTGTCTTTATTTTTTCTAAGCTTAGAAAAAATGAGCAAGGGACTAAACTAAAGTCCCTGAGCTTGGGACTAAACTAAAAGGACTTTGAACTTGGATAGTCCATTCATTCTCTGAGTCTTATCAGGGCCTTTGAACCTCTCATGAACTGTCTCCTGAAGGACTCTGTCCTTTGACTTTGGACTGGAGGCAGGATGTCTCCTCCATAGATTTTATCTCGTATCTCCAAATATTTCTTAGTTTTATGGCTTCCCAAAATTCATTGTCAAGCTCTCTCCTCTTACCTCCATCACATCTGACTGCCTACCTTATTAATATTAATTTGTGTTGAATCTCCCAATAATAACAATACTTAGGAAATGAGAATATCTAAGAGTTCTGGATCAATGCAGGAAAAGGAGAACTTCTGTTTGTTTTGTAGGCATCATGACAACCTGGGAATTTGAGTCAGAATCAGCTGCCTCCACAAATGACTCTGTTCCTAAAGGGATGAAGGTGTGTCCACCCACAACTATGTGTAATGATGAGAGAAACAATGTCTCTGTAGTTACACTTCAGATTCCACTTGCAACCATGGGGATAGCAACATCTGAGTCCCTGAAGAATAAGACACCCACTACCCCAGCGTCACCTGGAGTGGGCAGCTCTGCTGGGTTGGCTGAGCAGAATACCCCAGCATATGAGACTCAGGAGAAAGCATTAGAAGCAGCTATAATTACTTCTTCCAAAGGAATAGAGCTGTCTGATTCTACCTTGAAGAATTCAGGAGGACCATCCAGAAGCAAAGCTTCATCTGGCATGGCCGCTTTAGCTAAGACCACAAAACAAAGTCTGGAAGCAACCCTAAAAGCATCTAGTTCCAGAGTGAATGAATGGGAATCGTCAGTGTCCAGTGACTCTCAGATATCAACCGTTTCAACAACATTGAACACACCCAACAATGGCTTTCTATCATCAGGGTCCATGACAACTGTTGCCTCTGATAACTCAGCCACAGGGATGGTCACAACACCAAACAAAAACACCACCAGCATAGTACCTCTCTCCATGACAACCAGTGTAGTAATCCACAATGTTTTAGAAACCCACCCCACCCAAGGGACAGAAACTCCAGGAACACCTATGTCTGGGATTCAGGAAGGAGAAACTACAGCCTCCACAACAGCCTCAATGGTGAGCATGCTCACTGAAACATCTCACAGTCCCACCACGCACACCCCTTTCCATCCAACAGAATCAACCCCCAGTTCAGATGCTCATTTAACTGCCCTTACCTCCAGTTCCTCAGGAACAACAATGTCCTCTACCATGACTTGGACCAGTGAAGCTTCCCCTGAAAGCACTCAAAACAGTAATTCTACAGCAGGAGTTTGTGCTCTGGATGAGTCCCCAGCCACTGGAGGCATTTGCATGTGCAATGAGAGCTACTATGCCCATTTGGGTAAGTCTGAGGAATTAATGTCAGTACAGCAAAGAAGAGCAGAGGGGGGTGGAGTGGACATCACAATTGTGCAAACACCCAGACAAATTTATGTCCAAAGAGTAGGGACAATCAGTAAAGTCTAACCAGATTTTTAGCATCCAAATAGCCCCTCTGCATAGAGGCAATTCTATGAGAGCACTGTTAGCTGGACACAGATGATTGTCTGGGAAAGGACTAGGGAGCTCTATGGGGTCTCTATTGTAAGGTCACTAATTCTATTTATAAGGGCATCAATTTCATGACTTAATCACCTTCTAAAGGCCCCCCCACCTCAGACAGGGCATATGGCTCAGTAACAAAATGTGAGGTTCCAGGTTTAATTCCTGGCACAGTTTAAAAATATGGGGTGGGGGATTGCAAATGGCTCAAAGGGCTGGAATATGTGCTTTGCATGTGAGACCTCCAGGTTCTATTTCCAGTTCTATGTGGTTCCCTGAGCACTCTTGGAAATAGTCTTCAAGCATCACTGGAGGTGCCCCTCCAAAATAAGTTCAACATATGTATTAGGATGAGATATAGAAATTCAAACTTTAACAGAGGTAGAACTAATAATTTGTCAACCTCCAGTTCCTAGGATTCTAGCTACTAGTCAGAGATTAAACTTTCCTGGAAGAAGGACCAGATGACATGCCTAAGGTAAAAAACAAGCTCCATGAGATCTGGAGAGCATGGTAGGGGAACTGAGTCAGAAGTCTGTTGGGGCAAGAACCAAGTGGCAGGAATTATTATTATTATTATTATTATTTTTGCTTTTTGGGTCAGGGTCAATGCTCAGGGGCTACTCCTGGCTCTGCACTCAGGAATTACTTCTGGCAATGCTCGGGGAACAATATGGGATGCTGGGTATCAAAATTGGGTTGGCCGCATGCAAGGCAAATGCCCTCCCTGCTGTGCGATGATGCTCTGGTCCATAGTGGCAGGAATTCTAGAAAGGTATTCACAACCCTCCCCCAGAGATATAACTCACTGTCAGGCTTGAGTTCTCCATATGTTCCCCATAGTCAAACTAATCCTGAATCCGGGAACATTTAAATTGAACAAAATTCTGATTTTTTTCAATAAAATAACTACTTGCTTTTCACAGTATCAAATTCTTATAAAAATATTTCTTTACCCTTCCTGCATTGGTCTGTTGGATCATACAGAAGCTTCAATTACATTCAAAAGTAGGCAGTGCTGGGGCTGGAGCAATAGCACAGCGGGTAGGGCGTTTGCCTTGCATGCAGCCGACCCGGGTTCGATTGCCAGCATCCCATATGGTCCCCCGAGCACCGCCAGGAGTAATTCCTGAGTGCATGAGCCAGGAGTAACCCCTGTGCGTTACCGGGTGTGACCCAAAAAGCAAAAAAAAAAAAAAGAAAGAAAAAAGTAGGCAGTGCTTACCTGAAGTATCAGTATTTTCACAAAAAGGTTTTTGGAGATCATATTTGGCAGTACTTGGGGGCTACTCCTGGCTCAGTGCTCAGGGGTTGCTCTTGGCAGTGTTCAAGAGACCATACACTGCTGACCATTAAACCCAGACCTTCTGCATGCAAAGCATGTGTTCCAGCCTGCTGAGCTCTCTCAGGCCCTCCAAAATATTCCTGTTTGGTTGTTGGGTTTTGGTTTGGGGTCACATTGGTGTTGTTCAGGACTTACTTCTGGCTCTGTGCTCAGAGATCTTTCCTAGTGGAGCTCAGGTTTAAACAGCCTTACCTGCTGTGCTTCTCAAATTCTTCAGTTTCCCAAAATGTATTTTATAGGATACCACTGCTATGGAATTTCAAAAGAAGTCACTTTTTTTTTTCTTTTTGGGTCATAGCCAGCGATTCTCAGGGGTCACTTCTGGCTCTGCACTCAGTAATTACCCCTGGCCATGCTCAGGGGACCATATGGGAATCAAACCCGGGTCAGCAGCGTGCAAGGCAAATGCCCTACCCACTGTGCTATCACTCCAGCCCCAGAAGTCACTTTCAATTGAAGTAGAATTTCACTAAAAAGGTGGGTTTAGCTATCAAATGTATTTGGAAATACTGGATTAAACAAAAGGGTTTTTTTTCTAATTTTTTTTTTTTTTTGCTTTTTGGGTCACACCCAACAATGCTCAGGGGCTACTCCTGGCTCTGCACTCAGGAATTACTCCTGGAGGTGCTTGGGGGACCATATGGGATGCTGGCAATCGAACCCGGGTCGGCTGCATGCAAGGCAAATGCCCTACCCACTGTGCTATTGCTCCAGCCCCCAAAAGTCTTTTTTTTCTTTTTGGGTCACACCCGGCGATGATCAGGGGTTACTCCTGGCTCTGCACTCAGGAATTACTCCTGGCGGTGCTCTGGGTACCATATGGGATGCTGGAAATCAAACCTGGGTCCACTGCATGCAAGGCAAACGCCCTACCCACTGTGCTATCACTCCAGCCTCCCAAAATATTTCTTTACTATAGGACTTTTCTAAGCCTTTAATTTTCCACTATCCACTATGACTCCCTGAAAAGCTAACTTGATGGGGCTGGAGAGATAGTACAGAGGTAGGGCACTTGCTTTGCATGAGATTTCACCCTGGTTCAATTCCCATCACCCATACGGTCCTGTGAGTATCACCAGAAATGATTCCTGAGCACAGAGCCAAGAGAAAGCCCTGAATAGTACTGCAAGTGGCTCAAATACAACAAAAAGCCAGAAGTCATTTTTATTGTGATGCTGTGGATAGAACTCAGCAAGGCAAGCATTCTACCACTGAGCTAGATCCCTAGCTCCCAAAGTTAAAATTTTTAAACAGAGCTGGAGTGATAGCACAGTGGGTAGGGTGTTTGCCTTGCATGTAGCCAACCTGGCTTCAATTCCCAGCATCCCATATGGTCCCCCAAGCACTACCAGGAATAATTCCTCAGTGCAGAGCCAGGAGTAACACTTGTGAATCTCTGGGTGTGACCCCCAAAACAAAAATAAATAAATAAAATAAAAATTTTAAATAGATTATGAATGTATTTTCCAGGAGTATCTGCCCCTGGGTTCCTCATTCTACACAAAAGTCATAACATCTTGTAATATGTCATATTGCAGAGGAATAGAATTCAGTTGTGAGCAGAGTAGGACTGGGCAAGGTAGAGTGACCAGGGTGACTAGTCCAACTCAGGGGGGTTGTAGTCAAATCCCGAGTAGGTACTGGCTCATTAGAGTGTTGTCCCTGTCTCTGTAGTGAGATCATGTTCTCATGTCCGTGTTTACAGTGCTTCATATGTTCCTCCACAGAAAATATAATGCAGCATTGTCAACAAGACAGTTCAGCTCTACCCTCTGGTTACTTCCTCTTGTCCCACCTCCACACTCTCCCACCCTTTAGAAAGAACATAGCCTCTGTAGGGCTATAGGTTTGGCTTTGAACTCTGCTTCCTTTTCTTCTGCTGGGAACAATGAGCACAGTGCATTTGCTTCATAGTATCAGTGTCTAAGTGTTCACTATTAATATTTTTTTGCAATCCACAATATTATTATTTGGCAGTCCACAATAGATCATTGACATATCATAATAATTCATTGATTATAATAGCAGAAAGTTCTATGACTGCCCAATACACATTGATACAAAGCATCTGCTCAAAACTGCAGCCCTCTCACCAAATGCCTGCCAGGTAGCAACTGTGAACTTTGGAAAAAGTAAAATTTTAAATTCAAAATAATAAGGGCCAGTGAAGTGGCTCAAAGAGCTAGAATACATGTTTTCATGCAGATCCTCTGCACTGTATGGACTCACAAGCATTGTTGAGGCCATCAAGCACTGGGCCAGGAGTAGTCCCTGAGCATTGCCAGGTATGGCCCCAAACAAAAACAAAAACAAGGGGCCGGAGCGATAGCACAGTGGGTAGGGCATTTGCCTTGAACGTGGCCAACCCGGGTTCGATCCCCGGCATCCCATATGGTCCCCCAAGCACTGCCAGGAGTAATTTCTGAGTGCAAAGCCAGGAGTAACCCCTGAGCATCGCTGGGTGTGACCCCAAAAACAAAAACAAAAATAAGAAAAAAAAACAAGGTAATAAAACAAGTCTGAAATGTTTTACATTAATATTGCTGCTATATTCTGCTCTTTTAATTAGTTTGTGTTTGGGCCCTACCCAGTTCAATGCTTGGCGTCATTCCTGGCAGTACTCAGCAGACCATGTGGTACTAGGGATTGACTCTGGGTCTTCTACATGAAAAATATGCACTCATCTCATTGAGCTACTCTCTGGCTCCGTAATGACTAATTTTTGCTGGGGTTAGGGGAAGGAGTGGGAGGTGTTGGGCCACGCCCGGTGCTGCTCAGGGCTTACACTGAACTTGTGCTCAGGGATTACTCCTCACAGTGCTTGGGGGACCATGTAAGAGATGAATGAAACCGGAGTCAGTCATATGCAAGGCAAGCACCTTGCCCCTATACTACTTATCTGGCTCCTTAATGACTAAATTTAAGCAATTTATTTAAAATTAATATAAATTATGGGAAGGTCAAGTGAAAAAATAAAGGTGCTCCTTTCATTCACCATCCCCAAAATACAGTCCTTTCACATGTATCAAGACCTCTTGTGTTGGAAGTAGCAGAAACATCAACAGAAATTGACTTCAGCAATAGACTGAAATCGCAGACATGGAACAATAGAAAACAAAAGTTATTGGGTCATGCAATTTAGAGTCCTAATGTGACCAGCCAACTCTCATGCCCACCCTACACCATCCTCAGGCTCAGGAGATGCTGTCTTTTCTCCCTCCCAGGTGCAGGTTCTTAACAAACAGAAGGAGCCTCTACAAAACTCCTGAGGTTTGGGCTGGAGCAGTAGTACAGCGGGTAGGGTGTTTGCCTGCACATGGCCAACTTGGGTTCGATTCCCAGCATCCCATATGGTCCTCTGAGCACCACCAAGAGTAATTCCTGTGCATGGCCGGGTGTGACACCCCCCCAAAAAAAAAAACCCAAAAAAAAACAGAACAAAAAAACCCCACCAAGCTCCTGAGGTTCATGCTATTATATTGGAAGGGGAGAAAAGTCAAGACAACAACAACAAAATTAACATGCAAACATGGACTCTTTCCAGACAAGTAATAGAATTCAAGCAGGAGGGCTGCAGAAGTGGGTAGGCTCCAACCAGGTCAGCAAGGATGAGGACTTGGAGCTGGAAACGCAGCAGATATCAGGGAGTTGCTCTCTCTTCTTTCCATCTTGCCTATCTCTCTCTTTAGCTGCACCTGTGTTGCACCCTCTCTGCCTCTAGTTTTCCTGCCTCTCAGCTAGCATGGCCCAAAGTGCCTGATTGGCTCACAACCTTCAAGCTCTTAGCTGCTTCCTTTGAGGCTTAGCAGTTCTTGTTTTGGTTTGGGGGGGGGGGCACATCTAGTGGTGCTCAGGGCTTACTTCTGGCTCTGTACCTAAGGATCACTCCTGGATGGCTGGGGGACCTTTTGTGGTGCTAGGGCTAGAACCCAGGTCAGCGGCATGCAAAGTAAGCTCCATACTATTTCTCAGGCCCCTAAGAGTTAATTCTTAGGAAAGAGATTTTGAGTGGATCAGCTAAAGCCAGGTTTCAGGATCCCCCAGTATAGTCTTGTTGGAAAGGGTTCACCTCCTATGAGGGGAGTTTGGGTTTAAGGGTACTCTTCTGGTTTGGCCTAATATCCCCACAATGCCCCCTCCAACCAGATTGGAACTAGTAGCCCTGTCCATGTCGTTGTCCCCACGGTCCCTGCAGGTGTCTGTTCTAACTCATGTTCACCTTTAGAGTTGTCCGGGATGTTGGTGACCCTTCACTGCCAGCCACAGAAAATTGAGGTGCTTCTGAGGAGCTGCTTCCTGAAGACTCACCACTGGATCCTAAGGAGCAATGCCTTCTCAGGGTGCTCCAGCACCAGCAAGATTGAGAAGGGCCACCGTGTTCAGAGCTTCATGATGGAGAAGAAGGAGGGTTCTTGTGGACTCCAGCTCTCTGTAGGGGTCTCTCCATCTGGGAGTGGCCAACAGCTCGGGATGAGGGGAAAGAGGGAGGGGGTGGGGAACAGGTGACTGGTCACCTGTAGTGACTTTCTTTCCATTAGATTGAGGAAGGGACTGGAGCGATAGCACAGAGGGTAGGGCATTTGCCTTGCATGAGGCCGACCTGGGTTTGATTCCTCTGCCTCTCTCGGAGAGCCGAGCAAGCTACTGAGAGTATCTTGCCCGCATGGCAGAGCCTGGCAAGCTCCTCGTAGCTATTCGATATGCCAAAACAGTAACAAGTCTCACAATGGAGACATTATTGGTGTCCGCTCGAGCAAATCGATGAACAACGGGACGACAGTGCAACAGTGCTACAGATTGAGGAATTCTCCACAATGGAGCCAAATGTTGGCTTTCAGACAATGGTCTTGGTAGGAGGGAATGCCATTTTTTATCCCCCCACCCCCCACCTCTGGCCTTATAAAGGTAGACTGAAAGGTTGATTTCAATTTCTCTAGCTATCGATTCTTTTATAATAATGACAACTAGGACCAGAAAGATAGTACCGCGGGTAGGGCACTTGCATGACCCGGCTTCAATCCCAGGACTCCATATGGTTTCCCAAGCCTACCAGGAGTTATCCCTGAGAGTAGAATCTGAGCACTGCTGGGTGTGCTCCCCCCAAAAAAAAACCCTTAAAGTAATAACAACTATAACTAATATATTAATTTCTCACTATTAGATTTTTATATACTTTACATGCCTTATATTTTTATATATTTTATATGCCATATATATATTTACATGCCTTACCTCATTCAGTCTTTATAACAATCCCGAGAAATTCCCAGTTTACTGATGAGCAATCTAAGGTTCAGGTAAGAAGAGGGAATTACCGAGTCCACAGCTAGTGAGGAGCAGAGTTGGTGTGTGCACCTCACTGCTCAGCCATGCTGCTCTCCCTTTCTTCGAAAGAGATCTTACATAAAAAAGCTGAATATTAAAATAACACAATAAGGCCAGGGAGACAACTCAGCAGTTGGGGTGCATGATTTGCATGTGCCGGGACACAAGTTTGAACCTCACTACCACATGACCCCTAAACAGCACTGGTGGAGTCTCCAAGCACTGCCAGGGTGACCTAATGGTCCCCAGCACTGAAGAACCCCTGCAGCACTACATCCTTGGGTCCTAGCACTGAAATGTTGGGAGGCACCCCAACACAAAACAATACCATGACAAAAGTGGTAGGACAGCTCTGAAAGGGGGACCTCAGGCTCACTTTGAAAATAAACGTTTTTGTTTTATTTTTATTTCATATATTAATTTTTTTGTGCTTTTTGGGTCACACCTGGTGATACACAGGGGTTACTCCTGGCTCTGCACTCAGGAATTACCCCTGGTGGTGCTCAGGGGACCATATGGGATGCTGGGAATCGAACCCGGGTCGGCCGCGTGCAAGGCAAACACCCTACCCGCTATGCTATTGCTCCAGCCCCTGGACAAGTAATTTAGTCTCCCACCCACAAGGGATTCTAAAATGCACACTAGAATCTCTGTGCACATTGGCACAAAGATTAAGGCAAAGCTCTGGAGACAGAGATGTTGAATTCTGGCTCTGTTACTTATTTTAGATGAGTTCAACTTTCTAAGCCTCAGTTTGCTTTTCTGTAAAATAGAACTCATATCAGAACCCTTTCCAGAGAATTGCGCCTGGCACACAGCACAGACTCAGTGAACTTTTGACACTAGTTTTATTTAAATAAACAATTTGGCGGCTGAGAAAATAACACAACGGGCTGGAGCATATCCCTTTCATGCAGGGTACCCTAGTTTAATCCCCAGCTCCAAATAATCCCTTAGGCACTGCTAGGAGTGACACCCCCACTTCCCAGCATTGAGAACTGCACGGTACCATTGGGATACTGCACAGTATCATACCCCCAAACCAAAGCAATCAACCAAAGAAACATTAAATAAGCCCTTGGGCCTGAGAGATGGCTCAAAGCTTTGCATGTGGAAGTTCAGAGTTCCCTGAGCATCACATTCCAGCCATTCCAGCCCCGATTACATAATTTGTAACCAGTGAAGGTGGGAAGTTTCCCTTGGAGATTAGATAATAATGGTTGCTTCTCTGTCTTTTTCTAGACCAACAGCAGCCATGCCCTTTATTCTCTGGAGGTGGAGCTTTTTCAAGTCCTCCATGTTTTTGCCCAGAATGACTCCCGGATGCTCAAAGTCGGCTGCTTGTACCCTCTGGTGGTGAATGTCAGCCAGACCCACCCCTACCCAGTCGTCTCCTTCCCGTGAGTTCTGCCCTGCCAATAGCCTCTCTGCTCTGCAGAGATGCCTGAGTTCTCATCATCACCTCCAATCTAAGTGAAAGGAGCCTCCCCTTCCAGATGCTCCAAGCCCAATCAATTGTCATGGGCACCTTTTAAATTTTCACCAAGCAAATTGGTGAAAGGAAATTGGTGAGAATTGATTTTCACCATTCAAATCATTGGTGAAGGGAAAAAGAGGTTTCTCTGAAAGAATGCATTATGGGTTTTTTTACGTAAGTTTCTGTGGGGTGAAGTGGGTTCAAGTCTCCTAGATCTGAGGACCTCTGAGGTGGTCCTTCACTTTTTAGGAAATGCAGGGGAAAAGTTAGCGAATTTCTTCTCCCCTCCCCTTATTCTCTGTGACCTCCTGTGTGCAGAGACCGTGGCTGTAAGTGAATTAATGTCACTCCTGCCAGGAGTCCATGTTGAAGGTCTTACTACTGTCTCTCTCCAGATACAGCACTATACATGTTCCAGGGATTGGGGACACCATTGTCATCCTGGGCATCTTCACAGACCCTCAGCATTCGTCTCCGCTTGAGAACAGACCTATTCCTCTTGGCACACCACTTTATGTAGTACTCAGAGCCACAAGCAATGACCCAGACAGATTTACCCTGGTAGTGAATGACGTCTTTGCCAGTACCAGCAATTCCAGGATGGGTGCTGTTGAGGCCACTTATCAATTTGTGAAGGAGAGGTAAGTGTCTGCCAGTATCCTTAGTCGGTGCCCAACATGGGGTGCTGTAAGTTCAGATCCTGTCATCCTTATTTTTTTTAGGGGGATTCACACCCAGCAGTACTCAAAGACTAATTCCTAGCTCTCTGCTCAGGGATTACTCCCAATGGTGCTCAGGGGACCATATGGGATGCTGGGGGTTAAACTTGGATCAGTGCATGCAAGATAAGCACTCTACCTGCTGTACTATCACTCCAGCAGCAGATCTTGTCATTTTTATATTCCTGGTATATAAACACTGGGAGCTATTTGTTGAGTGAATGCAAATATTATCATTCCCATTTTATAGATGAATAAATTGAGGCACAGGATTATTAAGGCCTGTCTAAGATTATACAATTAACAATATTCTGTTTATTTTCCCTAAATTATTACTGAAGGCCTACAATGATAAAAGTAAAAAACCCTAACATTTATATATCAGATATGCATTATTATATTCAATAGCTAATAGTAGCTAATACTCTATGCCAGGCACTGTTAGGATCACTTCAAATATATAACTCAGTTAAATTTTGGGATAGAGAGATAATACAGAAGTAGGGCACTGGCGCCTGGCTGACCAGGTTTGATCCCTAATGCCCCATATTGTTCCCCTGACAGAAGGGAAAAAAAGATATATATTTCCCCTCATTCACAAGAAAATAGGAGGTTTTTTAATTGAATCACCATGAGACGTACAGTTACAAAGTTGTTCATGATTGGGTTTCAGTCATATGATCTTCCAACGCCCATCCCTTCACCAGTGTACATTTCCCACCACCAGTGTCCTCAGTGTCCCTCCTGCCATGATCCCCCCACTTCCTCTATAGCAGGCACTTTTCTCTCACTCTATCTCTCAAAGAAAATAGGTTTGATCTGTTTTGTTCACTTATGTTTCCTAATTCTCCTGAGCATGTTGTATAAAACCTATGTATAGTAAGAATTTCTTTCTGGAGAGGTAGTTAAATAGTACATCAGGTGTGGTGCTTGCCCCAAACCAAAAATAAATAAATAGAGGTAAATAATTTCTTTCTGTCTGTGGATGCTATATCCTATATAAATCCCTTAGCTTACTATATATGTATATATATGAAAGATAAGAAAATGGTCATGAATTACTACTGACACATAAAAATAATAACCTTGAGGTTAAAGAGGGCAAATAAAAGGCAAAGGGAGAGAAAAATTATTTAAAAAGGAAAGGGGATCAGGAAGAAGGGCTAGAAAACATGCTTTGCATGCAAAAGATCCATGTTCAACCCCTGACATTACATGGCCTCCTAAGTTGGGGTATAACCAAAAAATAAAGAAAAGCTCAGAACTTTGATCTTTCCAAGATCTTCTCACAAATGACAGTGCCTGAGGGCTGGGGGAGGCTTATGGTAGAGCATTTGCCTTACATGTGTGAGGCCCTGTATTTGAGCCTGACACTAAAAATTAAAACAGGAAAGGAAGAACCAGAAAGAAATAGGGGAGGAAGTGGGCATGACAGTGTCTTCCTCCAAGGACTGATGTGAGGATGAAACGAAATAATGCACATAAAGTTCTATCACCTGGGAATTCCCAAACAGGACAATAAGGGGGAAATCAGAATTCATCTCCACTACTTCCCGAAAGCCAGGATTGCTAACAGTAGGTGGCGCTGCCCCTTCTTGCAGCCGCACAATTTTTATTTTGTTTGGTGGGCGGGTTGGGCCATACCCATCGGTGCTCAGGGCACGCTCCTGGCAGTACTCAGCGTATCAGATAGGTGCCGGGGTTGAACCGGGGTCAGTCACTTGGAGGCCATCGCCTTGACCTCTGTTCTATCTCTCCTCCGGTAGTTGCCCAGTTAGTAACCAGCTGCTCGGGGGACTGCGAGCCAACGGAGACTCTCTGGAAGTGACTCTGGCCTTCAACCTGATCCGCTTCTTGGCCAGCGATACGCTCTACCTGCACGGCCGAGTGACCCTATGCGACAAACGAGCAGGACACTCGTGCCAGCCGGTAAGCAGGCAGCCCTGGGAGCTCCGGGCCCTAGTCGCTGCAGCCTCCTACAGCCAGGATTGGCGGGCGACAGTCGCAGCAACGCCCTCATCCTGCGGGGCGGTGCCTGAGGACAGCGGTGCGGGGAATTGGCCTATCCGGTCCGGGGGCGGGGCTTTTTGGGGTGAGCATTGATTTTTAAAACTCAGGCTTTTGGTTACTGTGGCGGGACCTTATTGGGTTCAGGGTAAAGGCCTCTCTGGCTGGGGACTTAGCGACTCTTATGGTCGGTTTCCCACAGATCTGTAGCCAGAAGAGTTCGTCTGCGAGAAATTGGCCTTGGGAGATTCGAGGGAGCAAGGGCTTGGAGAGTGAATCCGTCTGGATAGTGTTCGGGCCCATCCGAATAAGCGGTAACTGGATCACGTGGTGGCCCCCTGCCTCCTCTTTCCGGATCTCCTAATGATCTGCCCTGAGACCCTGACCTTATGTTGGAGTCCTCTTCTATTCTCATGTTCTCACACTCCTTCCTAATTCTAAATCTCCCACGCCAGCCCATCTCCTCCTTGACTCAGATCTGCTCCTCTCATAGGGTTCCTTTCCTCTCTAACATTATAGGCCGAGACGGACTCAGCTCCTCTCCTTCCATTCTCACCTTTCCAGTCCCCCAGTTCGCTTGTCTGTTTCCCTTATGCAGGCCTCATTTGTAAATCCTTGCTACCCTGGGAACTGTCTTGTTTTTGTTTGTTTGATTGCTTTAGGGGCTGGAGCGATAGCCCAGAGGGTAGGGTGTTTGCCTTGCATGGGGCTGATTCCTCCGCCTCTCTTGTAGAGCTACCGAGAGTATCTTGCCTGAATGGTAGAGCCTGACAAGCTACCTGTGGAGTATTTGATGTGCCAAAAACAGTAACAAGTCTCAGGATGGAGATGTTTCTGGTGCCCGCTTGAGCAAATCCATGAGCAACGGGATGACAGTAACAGTGACAGTGATTGCTTTAGGGCCACACTTGGTGCTCATGGCTTACTCCTGACTGTGCTCAGAGATCTGTCCGGGGGGAGGCTCAAGGGACCACCATATAGTGTATTGGGGATCAAACCCTGTTCAACTGCATGCAAGACAACCTTTGTTTTTTTCTTTTGACTTTTTGGGTCACATCCGGTGACGCACAGGGGTTACTCCTGGCTCATGCACTCAGGAATCAACTCCTGGCGGTGCTCAGGGGACCATATGGGATGCTGGAAATCGAACCCAGGTCGGCCGCGTGCAAGGCAAATGCCCTACTCGCTGTGCTATCGCTCCAACCCCGCAAGTCAACCATCTTAATCCCTGTGCTTTCTTTGGTTCCAAAGAACCATCTTTTTTTTATTCCAGGATGGTCCTCTAAAGCTTTTCCCTCTCAGGAAAGTCTTTTTCAGTAACACTATTCTTTTTGGGGAGTTGGGGTAGGGTAGTGATACAGCTGGTGGTACTCAGGGGCTACTCTTAGCTAGGCTTCTGGTGTTGTTTAGACCATGAGAGCTGGGGATCAAACCAGACTCCTTTGTACCTACCCAACTCAGGTTTGATCCCAGGTACTACATGTGGTCCTTTGATCCCTGCCAAGATTGGTCTCTGAGCACAGAGCCAGGACTAAACCCTGAGCCCTGCCAGAGGTGACCCCAAGCCCCAATAAACCAAACCCACCTATGAGCCCTCACACCCATCCAGTAAGTCTGTTCTCTCTCTCTTTCTCTCTCTCTCTCTCTCTCTCTCTCTCTCTCTCTCTCTCTCTCTCTCTCTCCCTCTCTATTTTTTTTTTCTGTGAAGTAAAATCGTTTTGTTTAAGAAAGATGGGACAGAAGAAGAGATCCTATAAAATAAAAGAATTACACTTTCCATATTGGAATTTGGAATGCAGGCAATTCCAGAATGGGAATGAGCCTTAAGTCTATTCTAAATTAGAGGCAGAAAGTTCATTATCATGACCTTCTGAGTCTCAGCAACAGTTAGGGGTCAGCTTTAGGCAAAACCTAAGGCTGAAATGATGGGTGAGTGCAGGCCTTGTCCTGCCAGGATGACTCCTCAGGTGCAATCTTTCTTCTCTTTTTTTTTCCTATTTTGCTGATCTGGGAATCAAGCCCAGAATTTCACACATAACCACTGAGCCACATCTAGTCCCTAAACTCAGTCTTTCTGTGTCTTTTTAGAGTCCAGTGCCTCCAGCAACAGGAGTTCAACAGGTTAGTAAATGGGCTCTGGGGATCACAGTGTGTTCTGTCAGGTACTGGTCTTGGATCATGTCTAATCAAGACCATGTGATCTAGGAGAAGTCAGTTACTCTGATTCTCAGCTTCCTCAGTAGTTTATGGCAGAATTGTCACTGTGCAGGTGTAAATTGTCCTAGAGTTTTGTCCCTCATCAGTGATGCTCCCCAGAATTAATATAGAGCAGAGATAGAAATTTCCAGACACAGAGTCAAGGTAATGGTTGGGGGGGTTGAGTCAAATCCACACTGAACTAGAGAGTGTCTTTTGTCTTTTTCTCCCCATCCACCTTGAGCCCAGTATAACAGATGAGCTGGCATAAAAGAATGCATGAGTGGATTACTGATTTACAAAGTAGAGGAGTATCTAAGCCTAAAAGGTTTTCAAAGCTACCCAATCCTTTTTTATAACCATTTTTCTCTTTCCTACAGGTGCCTGGATCGCCATCTCTCTTCTGATGTTGATAGGCTGGATGCTAGGATAAAATCCTGCCTCTGTACTTCCTCTAGACTCTAGTCCTTAGCCTCTAGTTTAATTGCCTGATAGAAAAAAATTTAGAAAGAGGCAAAATTTAGTTTGTCCTTGCGTTAGGAACCAGAAAGGTAGGACGTGAAAAGAGGACCCAAGTATGAGCCTTCTACTTTCTGACCTTTCGGCTATACCTCTCATCTCACAACCCTTTTGCCATCTCTGCAATTCTTCCAAGCTGCTCAATATGGTAGAAATTCAGTACACAGGATATGGCAAATAAACACTGGAGAATTCTCCTTTGTCTGACTCCTTTCCGTGTAATCTGACTGTAAAACATTAGCTCCTTGTCTGAGTGTGTGTAGTTACTCTTTTCTCTATGGGGTCCACAGTTTGATCAGGTGATTGCTACTTCAACATGAGGACTCTATGATTCTTGTACGAGGAAAAGCCCCTGGGACCTTGGGCCAGCTGGTCCTAAGTGCTTGGGCAGAGTGGACAAGGGCCATTCAATTTCAGAATTAGGATTAAATGTATTTATATAAAATCCTGACCATTAGTAATAATAACTATGATGATTGTTTGGGGGCCACACACTGCAGTGCTCAGGGGCTACTCCTGTTTTCCCAGGTTAGTGCTTCAGGGAAGTTACTCCTAATGATGCTTGGATCGAACCCAGGCCTCCCGTACATTCTGCTAAATTATCTCTCTTGCCAACCCGTGTTCGAGTCCTCCACCCCTCTCGGAGAGCCCTGCAAGCTACCGAGAGTATCGCGCCCGCACGGCAGAGCCTGGCAAGCTACCCGTGATGTATTGGATATGCCAAACACAGTAACAATAAGTCTCACAATGAGAGACATTACTGGTGCCCGCTCAAACAAATCGATGAGCAACGGGATGACAGTCCTTCCTGAATTATTTCTTACCTCAAGAAGTATGAGCTGCCTAGTAGAATTCAGACACAACAATGTTTGTTCAATCATTTAAAAGCAAGTTGAGGGCTGGAGTGATAGCACAGCGGGTAGGGCGTTTGCCTTGCACGCGGCCAACCAGGGTTTGATTCCCAGCATCCCATATGGTCCCCTGAGCACTGCCAGGAGTAATTCCTGAGTGCATTGAGCCAGGAGTAACCCCTGTGCATTGCCAGGTGTGACCCAAAAGGAAAAAAAAAAAAGTCCTAAAGGCATTAGCATTTGCTTTTATTTAAAATATATGCTGGAGAATAAGCAAAAAATTTACTGACCATATTCTACTTAAATATCTCAAAAGGAAAACGGCATTGAAACAAAAGGAAACAAATAACTTAAACTATTTCTAGGTGACCATCTTTTTAGGGGGGCTGAGGGCGGTCACACCGCACGTTGCTCAGGGCTTACTCCTGGTTCAGTTAGTGCTGAGGGCTCCATATGCAGTGCCAGAGATGGAACGGCGGTAAGCAGCCTGCAAGGCAAGCGCCTTCACGCTTGTTCTATCTTTCCCGCCAGAGTTCCTTTCTAAAACAATTTCCCAGTCAGATTTTTCACATATATATATATATATATATATATAAATGCAAATGAACTTAGATCCTATTCCTACGGTACTGAGTTTGAGTTCCCTACCCTTGGGTTCCTGACCCTTCACTGACTCAGGCCAACTCAATCGCACTTTCTTTTTTTTTGCTTTTTGGGTCACACCCGGCGATGCTCAGGGGTTACACCTGGCTCTGCACTCAGGAATTACTCCTGGCAGTGCTCAGGAGACCATATGGGATGCTGGGAATCGAACCCAGGTCGGCCGCGTGCAAGGCAAGCGCCCTACCCTCTGTTCTATTGCTCCAGCCCCTCAATCGCAGACTCTTAACCTGACAAGGAGTTGCATGCCACACCATAACACCTGGTCACAACCTGACCCGTGGTTCAGGTGGGAGAAGGAGTAGTGGGGAATGGAGGACTGCTGGGCCGGCTGCGTGGGATTCCCAAAGGATTCGCTCGGGCCTCCAGCTGCGCCACTTCCTAGGTCTGGGTGACGAGGGCTCCGCCCACAGCGAGTCCCGGCCTGCCGCATCGGAGAAGACTAAGGGAGCTCGAGAGACGCGGGCTCATGCGCAAAAAAAGATCCTCCTGTTCTGGGCGCCAGCTGCAGCGCGAAGGGGCGGGACAGCGGTGCGGCCCGACTCCTGATTGGTCTCAGGCGAGCATAAAGGGGCGGGGCGCGCGGCCCGGCGCGCGGCCAGGCGGGCGTGTAACGGCCGTTAGCGAAACCGAGAGACTGAACCGCCGTTCGCTTCCGACGTGGTGACTGTAGTCAGTATCCCTGAGTGTGCGATTTCGCCGCGGTTTTCACGCCCACGTAAGTTCTGCTGCCCTCGGGAGCCCCGGACTGACTGACCCTACCCCACCTTGGCGAGCCCGGGCGGAGCCTCAGAGGCTACCTACCTCCGGGAGTTGGGGGTGCGCGGGAGAGCAGGGCGCACGCGCAGAGCCGCTGAGCCGGTTCCCCTTCGTCTCTCAGCGCCTGGCCTGAAATTTTTTTCCTTCCCCTTCCCCCGCAAGCCCGCAGAGCCCCCACGTCGCTGTCGGTCCCCGACCTCCTGGCCGTGTCCCCTTCGCCGCTCCGCTCCGCTGCTTTGCCGCCGCCCGGCGGGAAGCCCTCCTTGCCCCCACGCGCGAGGTCCCAGCGGGCGCTGACTGGGTTTACACTCAGTGGGGGAGAAACGCCGAGAGCTCGGCAGAGGGGCGCTGCTGGAGTCTGGGACGTCAGACGGGGAGGCGCGGTGTGAGCGGCTTCGGGGTGTGTGTGTGTGTGTGTGTGTGTGTGTGTGTGTGTGGAGGGGGAAGAGGATTCTGACTGGGAGTCAGGGGCGCGCCCGACCGCCTCCCACCTCGTGAGGACAGCTCCTCCCCTACCCAGGAGTCATCCCCCCTGCGATGTCAGGAGCCCCGGGATTGAGGAACCCCTTCCCTGGAGTCTAGACGAGGAGGAGCCGCGGCTTGGCTGATAACAGGCTCAAGTTGCGGATGCAAAGCTTGTGCGATGTCGCGTGTTGTTGAGCGCTCCGTGTTGAGCGCTCCGTTCGCCCCGGGACCCCGCGGAGATCACAAGCCCCGTTGCCTTGACTTGGTCCGTATCCAGCCCGTGGTCCAGAGCAACCAGGGGAGGTCTCAAATCCACGTCTTCTGGGTGATGAAGTGCGTGGTAGAGGGCAGGGGTGTGTAGGCAGGACGATGCAGATGTCCCCTGGAGTGTGTGCACGCGTGAGCCCTGGGTTCTGTCCTCTGCGGGGAGTAGCGCCCCAGAGTCTCATGTCTCATTGCAGTCTGCTGCAGAAGGAATGGTTTGATGGTTTTCTATGTCTCGGGGTTTACTTGTTCTTTGTTAAGGCAACTTCTTGGCAAGGATGTCTTTCTTTCTTTTTTTTTTTCCCCCTGAGGGTTTGGTTTAATGCATCATCAGTGCTGTGAAAAGAGTGTGGTGGTGTGAGATTCTTCATGGCTCTGTCAGCTGTCTGTCCTTCAGATCCTCACCCAGCTTGATGTGCTGAGCTCAGTAGCTGCCAAGTGTGACATTCCACACGGAGATTATAATTCTCCTAGAGGAGAAATGCTTGTTGCAACTCAAAATCTAATACTTGGGTCCCACCTTGTGGGAAATAAAGCCTGGGTGGTAACCAATGGCAGAGTGTGTGTTAAGAATTGAGAGGAGTTGTCTCTGTTCCTGACTGCTTTGGGACTGGAAGCTCTGACTACATCTGAGGTAGAAACTCCAATTTGTGGTGTTTTAATAACTATTTCAGACATCAAAGTATGCTGGCTAAACAACATTAGCATGCAGTCCTGGCTTCAAAGCCTCTTCCTAGCTCTATAACTTTTGTCTCTCAATCTTTATTCTTTTATATTTATGGATAATAAGAATAATAGTGAACTGCCTTATAATTTTGAGGCGATTATTAAGCATGGTACCTGTCACGTGGCTAGCAAGCACAGTTCCTAATGGGTAGTAACTATTGAATACATGTTACATTTGTTGAATAATTATGCCTGTATTTTATTTAAGAATTTTTTATTTAGGCACTGCGATTTACAATGGCGTTAATTATAGCTATAGTTTCAAGCTTACAGTGTACAGTGTTCTGACTCCAGCCCTACCACCAGTATTTGCATCCCTTCACCAATGTATGTCAGTATTTTAAAGGGTTTTGATGATAGAAGTCATCAATGTTGGGTGCTTTTTATGTTTGCCTCTGTACACTATTGCGTTTTAAAAACCTGTACATTTATTTGTTGGGATTTTTTTTGGGGGGGGCACACCTGGTTGTGCCCAGGGCTTACTCCTGGTTCTGTGCTCAGTGTTCACTCCTGATGGGGCTGGGAGGACCATATCGTATGCCAGGGATCGAACCTGAGGGCTGCATGCAAGGTGAGCACTCTACCTGCTTTACTCACTCCAGTCCAGAGCTGCACAATTTTTTTTTTTTTTTTCTTTTTGGGTCAGACCCAACAGTGCACAGGGGTTACTCCTGGCTCATGCACTCAGGAATTACTCCTGGTGGTGCTCAGGGGACCATATGGGATGCTGGGAATCGAACCTGGGTTGGCTGCATGCAAGGCAAACACCCTACCCACTGTGCTCCAGCTCCAGACCTGCACTATTTTTAATAGGTCTGCTATTAGTTTGGAACTAATACTAATACTCATACTCTAATGGGCCTACTATCCCTTTTCTTTCTTTCCTTCCTTCTTTCCTTCCTTCCTTTTTTCTTTCTCTTCTTTCCCTCCCTCCCTCCCTCCCTCCCTCCCTCCCTCTCCCTCTTTCTTTCTTTCTTTCTTTCTTTCTTTCTTTCTTTCTTTCTTTCTTTCTTTCTTTCTTTCTTTCTTTCTTTCTTTCTTTCCTTTCTTTCTTTCTTTCTTTCTTTCTTTCTTTCTTTCTTTCTTTCTTTCTTTCTTTCTTTCTTTCTCTCTCTCTCTCTCTCTCTCTCTCTTTCTTTCTTTCTTTCTTTCTTTCTTTCTTTCTTTCTTTCTTTCTTTCTTTCTTTCTTTCTTTCTTTCTTTTTTCTGTTTTGTTTTTGGGCCACACAGCAATGCTCAGGGGTTTCTCCTGGCTCTGCACTCAGGAATTACTCCAGGCAGTACATGGGGGACCATATCAGATGCTGGGGATTGAATTTGGGTTGGTTGAATGCACAGCAACTGCTCTACCTGCTGTACTATTGCTCCTGCCCTACCATCTGTTTCTTATACTTTAAGGAAGGGATAAAGAAAAGGATTTGAGGGCAGGAGAGGTAGCTCAGTGGTAGAGTGCATGCTTTGCATGTGTGAGGCCTGGGTTTTGATCACTGCCTTAAAAAAATTTTTTTTTGATGTTGACTATTTGCAATCACTAGTAGGTAGGAAATAGAATTGTTCTAATGTCACCATTAACACACTGGATAATAGCCATAAATTAAGCAGTCGAAGTGCATTGAGTTTGTGAAGACTTGGATGTCCAGGAGATGGTCTCACGTCATTTTAGATATAGTGAATCAGGGTTTGGGTTGTTACTAAGAGACAACTATAGAGGTCAGTTAAATACATTAGAGAAATGGTATCAGTATAACCTGTTTTTTTCACCTTCAAAGTTGAATTTTAACTCTAATAATTGTATATATGCCAAACTCTTTAGAGACTCTGTTTTTTTAAAATTTTGTTTTGTTTTTGGGTCACACCTACGTGGCTCTGCACTCAGGAATCACTCCTGGTGACTCAGGGACCATATGTGGTGCCAGGGATTAAACCCAGGTTGCCCACTTGCAAGGCAAGCCCCCTTTTCGAAACAAATCCCAGTGTTTCTAAATTCATACTTCTGTCAGCTAATAATAAAAACTTAAGATTTAATATGCCAGGAAAGATTATGTTAATTCTAAACGAATTAGCATGAATTAGGTCCTCCTTTATCCTCATATTTCTTTTTTTTTTCTTTTTTTTTAATCCTCATATTTCTGTGAAGAAATCATGATACAGGGCTGGAGCAATAGCACAGCGGGCAGGGCGTTTGCCTTGCACGCAGTCCACTCGAGTTTGATTCCCAGCATCCCATATGGTCCCCTGAGCACCGCCAGGAGTAATTCCTAAGTGCAGAGCCAGGAGTAACCCCTGTGCATCCCCGGGTGTGATCCAAAAAGTAAAAAAAAATCATGATACATTAATCAATAAAAAAATTACACAGCAGATAAAGTCCTGAAATTAGACCTCAACCCAAGCTATCTGATCAAGTGTCCATACTCTGAAGCACTTCTTTGTACTGCCTCTCAAGTAGTATTCAAATATAAGATGTTTTGGACCTGAGCAATAGTACAGTAGGTAGGGCATTTGCCTTGCACATGGCCAACCAAGGTTCAATTCCTGGCATCCCATATGGTCTCCCGAGCACTGCCAGGAGTAATTCCTGAATGCAGAGCCAGGAGTAAACCCTGAGCATCACCAAGTGTGACCAAAAAAAGCAAAAAACATGATATTTTTTGCTATTGTTATAAAGCTTTTGTTCATACAGATAGTAATCAGATTTTTGCAGAATAATCAGCACTACCATTTAAAATAAATTTTCTTTTTTTGGAGAGGGGGCCACTCATGATGGTGTTCAGGGATCACTCCTGAGGGTCTCGGGATCATATACAGTGCTAGGGATCAAACCTGAGTTGGCTACAAGACAAGTACCTTTGCCATACTATCTCTTTAGCCCCAAAAAACTTAAAAAATTTTTACTTGGGCTCAGTCTTTCTTTTTAGTGCTTCAGGGGACTGGGGACCATTCCAATCATTCTTGGGATAGATAGTTTGAGGACCTGAGGATGTGCTGTGAGGGCCCTGGAGTATATTGAGGTACCAGAGCTGTACCCAGTATTGCCAGGGGGATAGGACTGGGTCCTGATACGTGAAAGGCAAGCACTTTATAATCCCCGTTCTATTTCTTCTCCCCCTCTTTGTGTATCTTCAACTAAATTTCATTACTGGGAAATTAAGTAATTTATGTTAATTATGTTAATTGAAGCTATAGTACTTCACTACTGATTTGTTTATTTAGTTCTTTTGTTTTGGGAGATGTTTGGGGGTATACCCCGACTCTGCTGGGGGACTATTTTTGGCTGTGTTCAAGGACTGCTCTCAGAAGTGCTTGGGGACAAATGGTATGGAAGGTTCTTAATACCTGTACTATATCTAGCCCTATTCCTTTTTTTTTGGGGGGGGGTCACACCCGGCGATGCACAGGGGTTACTCCTGGCTCTGCACTCAGGAATCACTCCTGGCGGTGCTCAGGGGACCGTATGGGATGCTGGGATTCAAACCTGAGTCAGCCGAGTGCAAGGCAAACGCCCTACCCGCTGTGCTATCACTCCAGCCCCTCTAGCCCTATTCTTTTCTCCACTTCATCCTCCCATCTTATTCCTATGGTTACAAAGATCCCTGGCAAAGTTTTAAAACCAAAAGTAATGTGCAGTGGGGTTGGAGTGATAGCACAGCGGGTAGGGCGTTTGCCTTGCACTTGGCTGACTGGGGTTCAACTCCCAGCATCCCTTATGGTCCCCTGAGTACCACCAGGAGTAATTCCTGAGTGCAGAGCCAGGAGTAACCCCTATGCATTGCTGGGTGTGACCCAAAAAAAAGCAAACAAACAAAAACGTAATGTGCAGTGTTATAAGCTTCATGTATTGTTCATGGCATAAAGTTCTAAGTCCCGAAAACTTTGAACTTTCCGAAGTAATGATTGGTACCAGTGTGTTTCTTTGTTGCTAGTGGATGTGACTTTTTGGAAAGTACCGAAGGTTGGGGACCTGGATGCTGGGAAAACCAGACATGTGATTAGAGGGCTGGAACTTTTTGTTCCATCCCCCACTTCACTAATCCTTCTTGGAGAGGTGAGAAATAGTTTGACTCAATCATGTAATAACCTCTGAGTTAAGTCAATAATGTCTGCATAATGAAACATCCATGAAAACCAGTTTTGGATGTGGTTTGGAAAGCTTCTGGACTTCTGGATTGATGAACCTGTTGAGATTTAGGAAGAATGGTGCTTCAGGAGGGAGGCAAGAACGCTCCGTACCTTTTCTCTATAGCTTGCCTTATGTTCTCTAATATCCTTTTCAGTTATGTCCTTTTCTAGTAAGTCACTTATATAGTAAGTAAAATGTTTCTCTGAGTTCTGTTATCTCTCTAGCAAATAATGGCATTTGTGGTGGAAGGCCTGAAACCTCAGAAACATAAGTTTAAAAAAAAAGGTACTAAGTTGGACTTATGACAGGTTCTGAAGTGAAGCAGAATCTAGAGATTGAACCTTTGTAGATTTGGTGCTATCTATGGGTGGATAGAATTGAGTTGAATTCTCAGACATTCAGCTGATCTACAAGCGTTGTTTGTTGGTATGGAGAATCTTATCTCTTCTCCCATACACTCCACCAGAATTTGGTGATCAGTACATTTAACTGTTTGGTGTCTAAGTTGGGATATGACTCAGCAACAAAGCCCATCCCTTGCATGCATTCGACCCCAGGTTCGATACCTGGCACTGCAGAACAACAGCAAACTATTTTAACATGGTGTTCAAGAATTGCTTATTGATGGGGCTGGAGTGATAGCACAGCGGGTAGGGCATTTGCCTTGCATGCGGCTGACCAGGGTTCGATTCCCAGCATCCCATATGGTCCCCTGAGCACAGCCAGGAGTAATTCCTGAGTGCAGAGCCAGGAGTAACCCCTGTGCATCGCCAGGTGTGACCCAAAAAGCAATAAAATAAAATAAATAAATAAAAAGAATTGCTTATTGTTGCAGAGCAGCATCCACATATATCCATGCTAGGAATTGGGTTCAGGAACTTATTCATAATTTTGTTTGAATTTTGTGCTGTATCCAGTGATGCTTGGGGGCTACTCCTAGCTCATTGCTCAGGGGTTGCTCCCAGTGGTGCTTGGGCTATGACATGATGTGTCAGGAAGTCCATGCGGGCACTCCAGCATTTTGATCTATCTCTCCAGTCCCATAATCATTATTATTTTTAGGGCCAGGGAAATAGCTCAGTGGGCTGGAGTGTGTGCTTTAGATGCCGGAATGATGTGTTTGATCCCTGAACATTTGAATTGGGAATATTCCCAGCATTTCTAAATATGGCCCAAAAATTTTTAAAGTTTTTGTGTTTTTCCTTGCTGGGGACCCCAGACAGTGGTTTTCAGGCCACACAGTGCTTTGGCTCCAGGAACTTGGGCCTATACTTGCTGGGCAAGCTCGTTAAACCATTAAACCATTTGTTAGGCAGCACAGTGAACTGCCCTGATCCACCCAGCACATGCAGTAACACTGGGATTTAAACTCACAATCTTGTCCTTGCCAGACAAATGCCTTGCCCACTAAGAGTGTGAACCCTGAGAATATGTGTGAACATAGCAACTAATGTAAGCCTCAGTGAGTGCTTTGGCCAGGCATATATGTTATTAACCTTACCAAATTCATAACTTTTCTCACTCCTACCTTCTAGTCATTGCTATAACAAAGAAAAAAGGGAAAGTGTATTGGGAACTTTTTTTTTTTAGATTCCGAATTTTTTTTTTTTTTTAAACATAGTAGGAGATGAACATCCATGGACAGTAGGATGAATGGTCCACAGTTGGAAGCCTGGCTCAAGGGCTAGGGGAGAGAGTAGTTGGGATAGAGAAGGAACCATTATGATAGTGACAGTTGAAAGGGATCTGGATGGGATGTGTGCTAAAATGGGTAAAGGACCAAACATGATGGCCTCTCAGTATCTGTATTGCAAGCTATAATGCCCAAAAGGATGGAAGGAAGAAGGGAGGGAAAGAGAGAGGGAAGAGAAGGTGGGGGGGGAGAAAGTGAAAGAAAGAAAGAAAAAGAAGAAAAGTGCCTGCCATAGAGGCAGGCTGAAGGGAGGCAGTGGGTGAGGTGGCAGGAGGGATATTGGTGGTGGAAAATGTAAACTGGTGGAGGGATGTGTGTTGAAACATTGTGTGACTGAAACCTTATCATGAAAGTTTTGTAGCTGTATCTCACAGAGATTGAATAGAAATAAAATTTTGAAAAACATTTTTTAAGAAGCACATTAAGCCGCTGAACCATCTTTCAGGCTTTTTTTTTTTTTTTTTAAGATTTCTGGGCCATACCCAGTAGTGTATAGGGACTACTCCTGGCTCTAATGCTTAGGGATCACTCCTGGCAGTGCTTGAGAGCCATATGCAGCACTGTGGGTCTAGTTAGGCTTGACCACATGCAAGGAAATTGCCTTACTTCTGTACTATCTCACTGGCCTAGGCCCATTTTATTTTTTGGTTTTGGGACACATACGGTAGTACTCAGAAGGTACTCCAGGTTTGATGCTTGGGCTTCAGGGGGATCATGTGGTGCCAAGAAAGAATAGAATCTGCCTCCTCCATGTAAAATTTGTACTCAGCCTATTGAGCTATTTCTCTAGATGAAGAGCATCTTATATAAATTTTTCTAAGAGTTTCTAGGATCAGATTAGGATTAGTATTGGGAATTTCTGACTACATCTAGGTTTTTTATTGCATTAGGAAGGTGGAGTGTTGGGAATTGCTTTGCCTAAATATGCCCCTTAAAAGGCCAGAGATGTCATTAAGTAGTGGAACACTTTCCTTATACATAAGAGGGCCTGGTTTGGCTTTTTCTTTTGTTTTGTTTGGGGCCACATCTGATGGTGCCCAGGGCTTACTCCTGGCTCTGCACTCAGTGTCACTCCTGGTGGCTCAGGGGACCATATGGATGCCAGGAATTGAACTTGGATTAACGTCGTGCAAGGCAATTTTCTTACCTGCTAGACTTGCCAGTCCCTTAAGAGAGGCCCTGGTTTTGATTTCTAGCAGTGAAAACAAAACTGTGTGTGTGTGTTGTGTGTGTGTGTGTGTGTATGTGTATTCTCCCCTCTAGAGATTTTACTGTTTTTTTATTTATTTCTCTTTGATTTTGCAGTTGACTCAAATAACTGTGTTGATGGCCATGCAAGAGAAGTACCCAAATGAGAGAATCTCTCATGCTACCTCACCAAGTGAGTAATCAGAATTTTCTGGTTAAATTCAGAACTTTGCTCTATTATTCCTTAACAGAAACTTCCGCTAGAGGAAACCCCGAGCAGATAAGTATTCACCGAAATACTAGTATTTAAAGAACAAGAATAACAATAGCTACATTGGGGCCGGAGCAATAGCACAGCGGGTAGGGCGCTTGCCTTGCACGCAGCCGACCCGGGTTCGATCCCTGGCATCCCATATGGTCCCCCAAGCATCGCCAGGAGTAATTCCTAAGTGCAAAAGCCAGGAGTAACCCCTGTGTATCGCTGGGTGTGACCCAAAAAGCAAAAAGAAGAAGAAGAATAACAATAGCTACATTGACTAGGTAAAACAGGTTTCTTCAGGTTTCAGAGCACAGCCCTTCATTTCTAATCCTAAATGGATTCCAACAAGACCACATGGTTGAATAGGAATAAAAGTCATATAAAGAACTGAAGGGGCTGGAATGATAATACAGCAGGTAGGGCATTTGCCTTGCACGCAACCGACCCAGGTTCAATCCCCGGCATCCCATATGGTCCCCTGAGTACCACCAGGAGTAATTCCTGAGTGCAGAGCCAGGAGCAACCCCTGAGCATCGCCGGGTGTGACCCAAAAGGCAAAAAAAAACCCCAAAAAACCAAAAACTGGAATAAGGGGCTGATGTGAAAGTACAGTGTACAGTGGGTAGGGCATTTGCCTTGCACATGGCCAATCTGGCTTTGATCCCCATTTGTTCCCCCAAGTCTGCCAAAAGTGTTGCCTGAGAACAGAGCCAGGAGCAAGCCCTGAATACAGTTGGGTGTTACCCCCACTCCAAAAAAATAATTAAACAGAACTGAAATGTGGTAGAGGAAGTAGGTCAAAAGGTTGTGTTCCCCCTACCTCCGTAGTACATAATTCATAGTGCCTTAGTGCTGGTGATAGTACTCAAGCAATAGCATCTGTGTGTGGTCCAAAAAACAAAACAAAAGGAAGAATTGTAATAGAGTGACTTTGGTACATAGTTCAGTTTGTAGTCAGAATAACACAACCTAAAAGACTGTATTCTATGTTGTCTTTGTAGTTCTGGGGGTGTATGTCAGTAATCTTTTATCCAACAAAGATTGGATTTCTTTTTGAATGCTAACAGTCTCAGTTATGTTATCACTGAATGGTCTGAAATTTAGCCTTATATGAATTAACAAGATTTTGAAAGTTCACTAGATATGCTAAATGGATTTATTAAGAATATATAACATACAGGGGCTGGAGAAATAGCACAGCGGGGAGGGCGTTTGCCTTGCATGCGGCCAACCCGGGTTCGATTCCCAGCATCCCATATGGTCCCCTGAGCACTGCCAGGTGGTAATTCCTGAGTGCAGAGCCAGGAGTAACCCCTGTGCATCGCTGGGTGTGACCCAAAAAGCGGAAAAAAAATATATAACATACATATGTATGCATATACATATATGTATATATATACACACACTCAGATAAACTTAGATATAGTGTTCACCTAGTAAGATTTTAGAAGAACAGCTTTGAGGGGCCAGAGTGACAGTACACAGGGTAGAGAATGCTTGCCTTGCATGCAGTCAACCCAGATTTGATTCCCAGTACCCTATATGGGTCCCTAAGTTCTGCCAGAAATGATTTGTGAGTATAGAACTAGCAGTAACCTGAGCACAGCCAGGTACGGCGAGAAACAAAAACAGAAAAAGGAAAAGAAAACACTTTGGTTCCAGCTCCCCCCTCTGCCAGAGAACCAGCCCACTTTCAGGCTGATCTCAAGAGATACTGACAGCGACCACCACCAGGCCAAGATCTCTGGACCCTAAGTGGGTTATGGGCAGATTAAGTTCCTGCCCTGCTAAAGGCCCTGCTCTCTCCACCCACCCACCTCTCACTCCCACTACTGCCAGAGAAACAGCCCAACTTCAAGATATCTCACGTGCAGTAGATGGTTCCAACTCCAAAGCCCCTGAAGCATGCAGCCACATGTGCAGCTGTGCAACACCTTCAAGCTTCACAGAACTGACAGCCCAGGAAAAACCAGAAAATTAGATAGGAAAATTGAGTAGAAGCCCACTAAGCTCAATGAGTGAAAACAATAACACAGAAGACCCAATTCACACCTAACAGCTCATTAAATCCTCAGGCCATGACTTTACCATCACCATTATGAGATATATGTTGTAATAAGCAATATAAAGTAAATTAATGCCTGCTAAGGGAGCAGGCTGGGGGGGGTTGGGAAACTAGGGACATTGGTGGAGGTAAGGGCACATTGGTGATGGGACAGGTATTGAAGTATTTGAATACCTGAAACAACTGTATTATGAACAATTGTTTAACAATACACTGCATTGTTTAAATAAAGTTTAAAGATAAAAAAAAACCTTTGAATTTTGTGTTAATGAAGAAGAGAACTATTAACAATTTTTTTTTATCATTATGGTTTTTCAAACACACATAGCTTTGCACCCAGAGATCACTCCTGGTGGGGCTCAGGAGACTGTATGGGCCAGATCGGCCTTGTGCAAGTCTAGTGACTTACAGACTGTACTATTTCTCTGTCCCTCACTAAGGATATATTTTTTTATCTAACCTTAAAATTCCATGTATCTTTGCAGCAGAAATGTGATAGATATTTGTTATGTTCTCCTAGGCTCGCTGCCTGGTAGGCACTTTTAAGTAGTCACCAAATCCAGTATTTATTTAACAAATATTTATTGAATATTTGCAATGTGTTGTACACTATCATAGGGCTGTGTTACAGTTTCTTTCTTATAAGTTATGCATATCATACAAGTTCTTACAGTGTAGTAATTCCTAGTTCTGGTGACTTTAACTTTGATAATTTCATGATAATGATCTTAATATTTAATAAGGCTGCTGATGATAGATGTGACATAGCACAAAGTAGCTTTCAGTTTTCAAATGTGAATTTTGAAATAAGATTCAATAACTATACTAAAGCATACTTTCATAATTATCTCTATAATTGATATGTGGATTAGGTAGATGGAAAAGGAGCAGTGGTACAGCTTGGAAGAAAAGTATTAGTAACGAGGAATGGTTTCTATTAGTGACAGGTACATGATAGAAGAAGCTCTCAATCAATTTTCATTATTTTTTACAAATTGGCAAGAAAGAGAAAACCATATTAAAATCATCAGAAGTTCAGATTTCTTTGCTTTTGATGAGGATTGCACTTAATTTAGAACACTGGCTAGTCTTATGCTGTTCAGAAGATGTGTCTTCTATCAATGCTCACTATAGTACCCAAGAGAGCTCAATAGCATGGAGCGAATACTTTGCATGGAGGAGGCCTTGGATTCAGTCCCTGGTACTGCATGATCCTTGAGCATAGCCAGGACACACACACATACACACACACACACACACACACACACACACACACACACACACACACACACACTGATCCTTGAGCATAGCCAGGACACACACACACATACACACACACACACACACACACACATACACACACACACACGCACGCACGCACACATGCACCAGCAATGAGCTAGGAGTAGTTCCTGAGTACCACCAGCTGACCAAAAAGCAAAAACAGGAAAAGATTATTATGGATCTTGTAGATTCTTTGACTCATACAATCCACCATGACTCAATGAATAAAAGGAATCTTGGGGCCAGAGTGACAGTATTGTGGGTAGGGTATTTGTTTTGCCAGTAGCTAACTTGGCATCCCATATGTCCCTCAGCCTTTCCAGGAGTGATCCTAAGCGCAGAGCTAGCATTAAGTCTTGAGCACCACTGGGTATGGGCAAAAAAGAAAAAAAGGAGCCCTTGAAGAAAGTTAGGTTGCCTGAAACAATGCAAATGCTTTACCACCGAGGTATATCCTTGTCCCTTTTTGTTTGTTTTGTTAATAGGGGCCACACCCAGTGGTGCTCAGGGAAGTTTGGGACTATTTCTGGTGATGTTTAGGCCTGGTGGTGCTCAGGGACCACCAAGGCTAAGCACTGGTTGTGCTGTGGTGAGGATCATATAGTTCTGAGGATTGAATCGAGGGCCATAAGCATGGTAGGCATGTACTCGGTCTCTTGAACTACCTCCACATCCTTATTGCGATTTTTTTTCTATTTTTTGCTTTTTGGGTCACACCCAGCGGTGCTCAAGGGTTCTCTCTTGGCTCTGCACTCAGGAGTTACTACTGGCAGTGCTCAGGGACTGAGGCCAGGGCTCAAACCTGGGTTGGCCATGTGCAAGGCAAATGCCCTACCTGCTGTACTATTGCTCTGGCCCCTTATTTTTTATTTTATTTTATTTTATTTTATTTTGGCTTTTTGGGTCACACCCGGTGATGCACAGGGGTTACTCCTGGCTTTGCACTCAGGAATTACTCCTGGCGGTGCTCAGGAGACCATATGGGATGCTGGGAATCCAACCTGTGTCAGCCCCATGCAAGGCAAACGCCCTACCTGCTGTGCTATCGCTCCAGCCCCCATGGCCCCCTTATTTTAAAAAAATTATTAGAATTTAAATCTTTGCTAGTATGTTAGTAAGTCAAGTAGTTATTGAATATTTGCTACCTGACAGATCTCAACAAATAAAGTCAAATAAATCCCAACAGTCTTGTTTTACCAGCTCAGAGATTTTACTGATTTTCCCCCTCCAAAATAAATTCTTAAATCCTAATTTTTCCCCCCTACATTTTCCTTTCTCTTTTTTTCCCAGGAGGTGGTTTTTTGGGGCTACATCCAGAAGTTCTCTTGGGCTACTCCCAGCTCTGCTCAGGCCTCACTCTCAGTGGTGCTTAAGGGACCATGCAGTGTAGGTACTCCAGACCATTGCGCTCCCTCTCTGGCCTCTTTAGGTTTTTTTTTTTTTTTTTTGGGGGGGGTCACACCTGGCAATGCACAGGGGTTCCTGGCTTTACACTCAGGAATTACTCCTGGCGGTGCTCAGGGGACCATATGGGATGCTGGGGATCGAACCCGGATCGGCCGCGGGCAAGGCAAATGCCCTACCCGCTGTGCTATCACTCTGCCCCCGGCCTCTTTAGGTTTTCAAAAGTCAACTTTATCTGGATTCTTTTGCCCACTAAGAGAGTACCCTGATTCGGTCAAGCAGTGATTTTTTTTTTTCTTTTCGTTTTCTTTAAATTTTTTTTTTTTTTTTTTATTGAACCAGCGATAACAAAGTTACAAAGTTATTCATGATTGGGTTTCAGTCATATAATGTTCCAACACTTGTCCCATCACCAGTGTACATTTCCTACCACCATTGTTCCCAGTGTCTCTGTTTCTGTCTCTGTCTCTTTCTCTCTCCCCACCTTTTGAAACCTGATGTTTTATTTTTTTGTTTTTTTGGATTTTTTTTTTTTCTTTTTTTTGCTTTTTGGGTCACACCCGGCGATGCACAGGGGTCATTCCTGGCTCGTGCACTCAGGAATTATCCCTGGCGGTGCTCAGGGGACCATATGGGATGCTGGGATTCGAACTCAGGTTGGCCGCGTGCAAGGCAAACGCCCTACCCACTGTGCTATCGCTCCAGCCCCCGCTCCCCCCCCCTTTTGAATTTTATGGTTTGCAGTACAGATAATGAAAGGTTATTAGGTATATCCTTTTTCTTACTTTCAACACTCAGTTCTTATCCAAAATGATCATTTCCAGCTATTATTGTCACATTAGTCCCTTCTTTATCCTAACTGCCCTTTGCCCTCCACACACTCTTGTGGCAGGCTTCCAACTATTGATTAGTCCTTCTGGTCCCTGTTTGCCCTGTCCTTGGATATTAGTCTCACACTATATGTGTGTGTGTGCATATGTATATATACATATATATAATTTTTATATCCCACAAATAAATGCAGTTATTCTATACATGTCTCTCTCCTTCTGACTCATTTCACTCAGCATGATACTCTCCATATCCATCCATTTATAAGCAAATTTCATGACTTCATTCTTCCTAAAGGCTGTGTAGTATTCTGTTGTGTAGATATACCATAGTTTCTTTATCCAGTCATCTATTCTCGGACACTTGGGTTGTTTCCAGATTCTGGCTATTGTGAATAGTGCTGCAGTGAACATAGAAGTGTAGATGATGTTTCTGCTGTGTGTTTTTGGGCACCCAGGCTACAATCCCAGAAGTGGTATTGCTGGGTGAGTTCAGTTTCTAGTTTTTTGAGGAATATCCATATTGTTTTCTAAAAAGGCTGCGTCAGGGGCTGGAGCAATAGCAGAGCGGGTGAGGCATTTGCCTTGCATGCAGCCAACCCGGGTTCAATTCCCAGCATCCCATATGGTCCCCTGAGCAAAAATTAAAAAGCTGAATCAGTCAGCATTCCAACCAAAAAGGAATAAGAGTCCTTTCTCCCTGCACCAGCACTGGTTGTTCTTGTTCATTTGGATGTGTGCCAGTCTCCAAGCAATGGTTTTCAGCATAGGACTAGACCACTGGTTACCCTAGGAAACATTTGGGCAGTTATTATGGATTTGTGGCTATTACTGGCATCTAGTGTCTAAGGACCAGGGATGCTAAACCATTTTATAATGTATAAAACTGTCATGTTAAAGAACTGTGATTCCCAGAATGCTAAAACCATGTGTTAAGAAAATTTGCAAGAAGAAAGAATGTGGGTATTAGAATCAGAACAATCTAGTTTCAAATCTTAGCTCACTCCCTCTGTAAAACAGGGATACTAGGATAGAGTAGGCAACCTCAGTAGTATCTGAAGGTGATGCGCTTTTATCACAGCAGTTATTTTAGCAAACCTGATTCCACTCACTTCAGTATCATTCAGAATTAGTGATGAGTTTGCACAATACTACTTTTTATTAAGTAGATAGATGAGATTATGTTTGTAGAGTACTGTAAGGTTTTTGTTTTTTGTTTGGCCACATCCAGCGGAGTTTAGGGCTTACTCCTGGCTCTTTGCTCAAGGATCTTTCCTGGTGATTCTCAGGGGACCATATGTGGTGCTGGGGACCAAACCGAGTTGAATGTGTGCAAGGCAAGTGCTTTACCTGATATACTATCTCTCTGGCCCCTGTAAGGTTTTTTAAAAAGTAGTGATTGCTGGGCTGGAGAGGTAGTTCAGTGAATTATGAGCAATTCAAAAGAGTGCGTTCTTTGCATGCAGGAGGCCTGATTTTGATCCCCAGCACTCTAATGTTCCCCCAGGCACTGAGCCAGAAGTAACCTGAGCATTACTGAGGTTAGCATAAAAAATAAGACCAAAGAAAGTAATAATTGCTATTAAATATTGTTTTTCTATCCCAGTACCCTTGAAATTATTTACATCTTATCTCTGTTTTTGTTCTCTCCTTGCTATAGTTTTAATTTTATAAAAGCTAGCTTAGGATAGCTAAAATAGACATAAAGGAAAAAGGGGTAGGTAGGGTGCTGCTATTCTCTATAAGGTTTATGTAATTGTTTGCATTGGGTAGAGGGTCTGGCTGGTTTCACAGGGCTTCAGGAATTTATGAAAGGCTGAAGTGGGAGCTAGAAGGAAAGAGATTTATTGGGTACACTGTGAAGGTTATGGGCAAGACGAGAGCAGTCTGCCATGGGGTTGGGCACTAGAGGGGGAGTTGCTGCCTCTTGTTTTCAAAGTAGGTTGTGTTCCCTTCTGCTAGAGGGAGCAGGGTGTTCTTCAGCAATAGGATGAATGATAGTTTACTCAATAGGAGACTTTTCAGACCATAACAATTCTTTGTTTTCATTTTTTTCCTCCTTGTATTGCTGGAGATCCAGGGCCTTTCACACATGTGGGGCATATGCTCTGTTGCTAAGCCACATCTCTTGCTCTCGAATTTAAGTAATTTTTTCTTCTTTTGGTTTTTGTTTTTGGGCCATACCAGTGATGCCTGAAGGTTGCTTCCAATTGTGCTAGAGGACCATGCAGTGCCAGGTGTTGAACACGGGCCTCCTGTGCTGGTCATAAACTCAACTCATTGAGCTACCCCTCTAGCCTAGCTTTTAAGTGATTTAAAAAAAAAAGTATGAAGTGGTTGGCACTAAAGGTGAGAAATGCAATTGTTTCAGGTTCCAGTGTGATTCAGAAGAGCAATTCCTTGGGGACTGAATGGCAGACCCCAGTTGTCTCCGAAGCCTTCCGGAGCCGCTTCAGCCGGTGTTCAAGTGTAGCTGACAGTGGAGATACAGCCATTGGCACATCATGCTCAGATATTGCAGAAGGTAGGTTTGGAATAATGATTTGATAGCCATGTCTTATTGTTTCATACACTTGTATCACTTCTCATCCTGTTGCTCATCGATTTGCTATGCATGTTGCATGCTAGTGTAGCCCAATGGCATCTGCTCGCTCCAGGAACATGAAGAGCCTCAAACCATTTTTTTTCAGGGTCTTGACGAAGAATTCTTGATGAAGAAATATTTATATAACTATTTATATGAAGAGGAAGTCATATTGTATCTATATATTCATAAATATTTCTTTAAGTCAAGAGAACCTGTTTGATTTTTTTTTTTTGGTCTGTTTTTTTGTTTTGGGGCCACTCTGGTGCTTAGGGTTGGCTTGATCCTGGCTCTGAGTTCAGGGATCACTCCTGGCAGTGCTGGGGGGCACCATCTGGGGAGCTGGGGATCAAACCCAGGTCACCCAGTGTAGGGCAAGTGTCATTACCACTGTGCTAATTGTTTTGTCCCCTCTGCTTGATTATTACCCTCTTCTTCCTTAGAGTTGATCCTGTTCTTTCCATTTTGACTGTTTCTTCTATCTGAAATAACTTTTTTTCCTGGATTTTGGACCCACTTGGCAGTGTTCTGGGACTACTGCCAACTCAGTGCTCAGAGGTTATTCTGGGTGGTACTTGGAGGGGACCGTGTGCTGGGATTTGAACCCAGGCCTCCTGCATGCAAAGCATGTGCCCCAAACAATTGAATTCTCTCTCTGGCCCTTTGAAATAACTTGTTTTGAGGGGATGGGGCAATGATTCACACCTGATGGTGCTTGGAGGCTCTCCTGACTATGCTTGAAGAAGTTGTTCCTGGTGGTGCTCAGGGAACTGTACTGTGCTAGAGCTGAACCTTGGGTCTCCTACATGCTAAGAATGCCCTTAGCCCTGAAATAATTAATAGTTTTGGGGACTACAGTCACCAGTGTTCACTATTCCTGGGAACAGGCTATTCCTGACTTGTGCTCAGGGGTCACTCTTGGCAGAGCTTGGTGAAACCTGAGGCTGGGGATCTGTCCATTAATACATGGACAAAAGCATGTGTTCGAGCCCTTTGGGCCATATCCCTGACCCCTTAATCTTTTGCTGGGGATAAGCTCATGACCTTACACTTTCCCTGGGTGCTCTCTAAACCACTGAACCATTTTCTGGCCCTTTCACACTGGGTATCCCTTATAACAGAATGTCAGGATCACCTTAGCTTCTGGGGTTTGAACTCTGTAAGTTGTGATTGCTGGGAATCACAGCCATCAGGACTTTCCATGCCACTTTCCTGCATGTAAGGGCGTTTTCTTTGTTTTTTAATTTTTTGTTGTTGTTGAGTCACTGTGAGATACACAGTTACAAAGCTGGGGTTTTAACTGATAACCTAGTACTTTGCAAACAAGCACTTAATGCCTTTAAGCTATTAAACTGTCTTCCTGTTCCTTGTACTTAAGTCTTTCAAAAACCCAACAATGGGTGCCAGGGATGTGGCTCAGTGTAGAGTGTAAGCCTTCATGCATGAGGCCTTGGGTTCAGTCCCCGGCACTAAAAAAATGAAAAGGAGGTAAATCCATGATTGAGAGCTTACCCCCTGTGGGGTCAGAGAGATAGTCCAGCAGGTAGGGTGTTTGCCTTACATGCAACTGACCTGGATTCAATCCCCAGCATTCTATGGTCTCCTAAACACTGCCAGAAGTTATTCCTGAGTACAGAGCCAGGAGTAACACCCCTGAGCATCTTGGGTATGACACTCCCCGAAAAAAATTTTTCTCTCAGTTAAATTCACTAACTAAATTTAACTCAGATCTTTTGTTTTTGATTTGGGGCCTCATAGGGCTGTGCTTAGGACTTACTCCTGGCTCTCTGCTCAGGGGTCACTCCTGGTGGGAGTCCAGGGACCAGGTCAGGGATTGAGTCCTGCAAAACAAGCATCTTACACACTAGACTACCTCTCTGGCCCCCAGCCCTGTTTTATGTGTATCCTTTTTTATTTTGGGTTTTGTTTTGGTTTTTATTTTTTGGCTACACTTGGCAGGGGCAACTCTTGACTTAGTGATTGAGGAGCCATATTGTGCTGGGGATCAGAGCCAAGGCTCCTGCATGTTTTGTTATTTAAGGATCTAAGTCAGTGTTTCTCATAGTGGACAGTACTGTTGGGGTTTGGGGAAAACACACACTGGAAATGATCCGGAGGGGCAGTAATAGTTTTGGGTACAGTCAGGGAGCACTTTCTGTTTTTCACTTATGGAAGAACTTAAGTGAAGTTCTCCCAGGGGGCTGCTGAGCAATTAAAAAATATTTTTTTTAATGTAAAAGGGCTGGTAGGGGCCAGAGTGATAAGATAGTACAGCAGGTAGGGCATTTGCCTTGCATGTGGCCAACCCGGGTTTGATCCCCGGTATCCTGTATTGTCCTCCGAGCCCCACCAGGACTGATTCCTGAGTGCAGAGCAGGAGTTACCCCTGAGCACCACCAAGTATGGGCCAAAATTTTTAAAAAATACAATGGGGTAGTGGTAGGGCCAGAGAGATTGTACAGAGGTTAAGGCATTTGCCTTGCATGTAGCTGTGGCCATAGTAATGATCAAATCCTGGCACTGCAAGTAGTCCCCAGCACCACCGGTATGGCCCTTGAGCAGAGGTAGGAGAAGCCCAAGGGAAATAGAAGGGAAGGGTGGTAGACCAAATAAGTTTGGGAATCTGATCTAAGGTATATTTTCTAACCTATTTGTTATATACCATGGTCTTCATCTTTTTTCTAATGGGCCACACCTGGCAGTGATCAGGATCAAGGACTATATTCGGTGTTGGAATTCCAACCCGGTTCATGGGCACAGCCACATACGAGGCATAGCCCCTAACCCTTGTACTTTTTCTCCAGTTTCAGTGGTCTTATCTTAAATCTTTCTCATTTTTGTTCATGAATCTCACTAGGTTTATTTGAATCCTAGTTGATAACCTTTATGACTGGCATAAAATGTATTTTTTTGCTATATCTTTGGAGCTGTTGCTGGGATTACATGGGGGCAGTTTCTGGGTGTGACCACCTTGCTACTGGATAATGGGGGATCTGGGCGGAAGAGGCCCAGTCCCGATCCGAGCAGGCTTGGAGATCTCATCAGTCTCACATACCTGGGTTCCTCTACCGGTTCCTTCATGCGTGAGGCTCGTCTGAATGTGGGGATAGGGGCCTTGAGCATGGCTGTGGCTGGGTTCCGGAGGTCTTCGGCTGTAGGGGCTCTGTTCGGGGCGGGGAGGGAAACTCAACCCACCCCTTCTAAAGAGCCCCCGGTGAAGACAGCCAGGCGCGGGGGCAAGAGACTCTGCCCATCAACAGTCAACATCCAGAGACTATAAAACCAAGCTTGGAAGCAACATCCTATAGCCTAGTTCTCCCTCTCGGAGAACCTGGCAAACTCCCCGTGGCGTATTCATATGCCAAAACCAGTAACAATGAGGAGTCTCATTCCCCTGACCCTGAAAGAACCTCCAATGTGGCGCCGTTGGGAAGGATGAGTAAAGTGACGCTTCTAAAATCTCAGGGTTAGGATGAATGGAGACGTCACTGAGACTGCTTGAGAAAATCGACGATCAGTGGGATGATGATGATGATGATGATGATGATGATGATGATGATGATGATGATGATCATCATCATCATCATCATCATCTTTGGAGCAAACAAATTTGAGACTTAATAAACGGAAAATAGGCACTTTATCTATTAATCTATCATCTGGCCAGAGTCAGTACATTAGGTAAGGCATTTGCCTTGCGTCTGCCCCACGCAGTGTTCAATCCCTGGCACCCCATCCTGCCTCCTGAGTTGCACCTGGAGTGATTCTTGAGTTCAGAGCAGGATGGAGTGCCAGGGATTGGACACTGCGTGAGGTAGACGCAAGGCAAATGCCTTACCTAATGTACTGACTCTGGCCCCATATTAGCAGGGAGAAGAATCTGATGAAATGGGGTAGAGGTGGATGCTAGAGAGATCAGAAAACTTTGAACTCTTTGGTGAAAACTACCATGCTTATAAACTAGCAAGGGATGTAGGTTATATCCCTGATCAGAACTTAGTGTTAATCAAGTTTTCCCCTTACCAAGAAGGAAGGTTTGAGTTAGGTTTTCAGTTGGGTGGGGGGAATGGCAGATGTGTGGGGCAAAAGGTATAGTTGAAAAGAGAAGAGAGATTTGAAGATAATCCTTAAAGTTGCAAAAGCCTAAAGATTTGAGAACATCCCTGAATAAAAAGTATACATTCTATACACTAAACTTTGAAGGTTTTTGAAAATTATAGATGGTGGCCCTTTTGAAAATAAGTATTGCAGTTTTTGTTTTCTTCTCCATCACTGCATGCACTCTATCACTAATTTAACTTAACTCACTGCCAGCCCTTATTAATTCTATCATTTCCATTGTTGTGTCACTCCTGGTTGTCTTAATTTTGTTTCAAAAGTTTGATTTTGAGAGTTCAGCTCAACAGACTGAGCATATGCTATGTGTACAGGAGCCTTAGATTTGATCCCTAATGCTACGTGGTCCCCTAAGCATAGAGCCAGGAGCATCATCCCTGGCACCACTGCATGGCCCCAAATGCAAAACATTCCAGAATGTTCACAAACTAAACTTAATATTGTAATTTTACATTTTATAGCATAGTGTCAGAATCATGCAGTTTCCTTAATAGAAATAAGTAATATTTGCTAAGAAAAAGCATAATAGCCATAGATGTATTGCCTTTAAAAAAATTTGACTTGCTCTTGAAACCTGTGTTCTCTCTTGAACAGGTATCTTGCTTGCTTGTCTCTGTCTTTGCTTAGCTACTGCCACTCTGGAGAAGCATGTGTTCTATCTTGAATATCTCTTCTCTCCCCTCATATTCTAATTAATTTTCAATAAAAATTTTATTGCTTCACACAAAAAAAAATTTATTACACCGTGGCTTACAGAGTTGTTCATATAATAGAGTTGTTTCAGACACAGTGTTCAGCAGTAATCCTACTACCACACCAATGCGACCTTCCTTCTATCAGTGTCCCACCCCAAAGCCTGCTCCCCTTAGCAGGACAAACAAATTTACTTAACATTGCTTGTTAGAACAAAATAGCAAATGGGACAAAATAGATCAATAAAAGTCAGTTTATGATTATTATGTCTCACAATGGTCATTAGGATTTATCATGCTGGTTGAGCCCTCTGTATTATTGTTTCACTCATTGAGCTTGGTGTGCTTCTATGCAACTTTCTCATTCAATTTACTGTTGTTCCTACTGGGCTGCAAGTTCTGTGAAATTTAGGGAAAAGCTTTATGGATGGAACAGGGCCGTTTTTATGGCAGAGGAAGTCAGGTGTGACAGCTGCTTGACCTATTCAAAAGAGGCTTTGTAGATGTAATACTTTCACTAGAAAAAAACATTCTCTCGCATCAGTTGGTGTTTTTTGTTTTTGTTGTTTGTGGGGAGGACCAACCCTGGTAAGTAAGCCCAGACTTACTTGTGTCTCTGTGCTTAGGGATTATTTCTGGGGGTGCTGCTTTGTTGGGTATCACACCGAGGCTGGCCGCATGCCAGACAAGTGCCTTAACCCATGTACTACTCTGAGTACCTAGTATTCTTCTTATTTGTTTGTTTGTTTATTGATTCTGGTTTTAGTAATAATTAGGTTGTTACAGATTCAAACTGAATTTGCTGAGTCTTGAGAGTGCAGCCATAAATGAAGAATAGAAGGAAGTGTTAGCATAGTTGCTATGAAGTATGTACTACAACCCTTTGAAATATCTCACTTGGCTCCCACCAGTGTTTTTATTTTATTTTATTTATTTATTTTGGTTTTGGGACACACCTGGCAGGCACCTTACCCAATGTACTGTCTCTCTGGTCCCTCCCACCAATGTTTTTAAAGAGCTACTTATAAACCCATATTAGGTTATGGTAGTTGAACTGTGTTCATATAATTCTGGGAAAGGTTATAGTATGTGTCTCCATTCACTGATAGCTTTATGTTGGTGTAAAAAAAAAAAGATAGTGTGCTTAGTTCAGTAAAATATTTTGGATATTGATATATAGAAAGACATACATTCCTGTCCCCTTAACTGTGCCTACTGAAGAGTACAGGTATGTTTCCTCACAGTGCTGTTTTGTTGCTTGTAGCCAACTATCCTTGCTCTCTGTAGTCCTTTTGTGCAGTACTTGAAAGTTGAAAATATATAGAAATGGAACCTTCTATAGTAGGGCTAATGAGAGAGTTGTCTTTTAAGATTAGGCAGGAACGAAGGGAAGCGTAGGTTCAATTTGAAGGAAAAGTGAAAAATCCTAGTTGGATTGTGCTTCCAAACTAACACTGCAGTAAACATGTTAACTACAATAACAGTAAAAAAAAAAAAAATTCTGAATCAAGGGATGAGATTTAAAATATAAAATATAGAGAATTTCACTGTATGCCCACTTGAGAGAGTTCCCTTTGCTAGAGTGAAACCTGAGAGTTACTAAGAATAACTTCATATATCCAGGCAGTCTAGTCTGGCCTGTGGGAGAGAGAACAAAATCCTGATTCAGAAGTGCTGCCTGCCCTGGGTACACTGAGCAGCACTATTCAGTTTGCCTTATTCTTCAGATAGTTTAGATTCATTACTCCCCTTCACTGGAAACTTTTGGAAGTCACAGAATTTTGGCACCCTTGGAAACGACATATTTATTAGATTGGATTGTGGCTTAGTGTCACCGAGCTTCCAGAAAAGTGGGACCTAATCCATTTCTCTTAAGTAAGTGATTTTTTTCTTTAGTTTTCAGCCTTACTGGTTTTCTGGGCTTTTGTTTTTAGTCAAATACAGAGGAAAGTATGTAAGTTAAAAGTGGAGCAGTATTGTGTTTAGTTGGTTTACCTTGTAAAATGACATTTGAGATCCTAGGACACACATCTCTCAATTAGGCTGCCATGCCTTTCTGCCTGATAATTGTGATAATGGTGCCCTTTCTGCCTAATCTGAGGACAAGCAGGGAGTGCTTGGCATAGCAGCCAAACTCAAGAGCTTCAATTTTGGTTTATGGAAGATTATTCTCTCCACAGATTTTTGCAGCTCAAATAGCAGTCCTTCTTTCCAGCCCATCAAAAGTCACGTAACCATTCCAACAGCCCATGTGATGCCTTCTACTTTGGGGACCTCTCCTGCCAAGCCAAATTCTACACCTGCTGGACCTTCTTCCAATCTGCCTTTATCAGGGTTAACTGAAAATGTGGGAATGATAAGAAATGGGGATCTTGGTGCACTTAAACGTTCTCCAGGCCTACCTAGAGACATCATGTATCTTTGTGGTACTGCTGGAGAAAATGGAATTGAGCAATCCTGGTTTCCAGCAGTGGGCCATGAAAGAGAAGAAGTAGTGAGGAAATTTGATATTCCTAACATGGAATCTACCCTCAATCAGTCACCAGTGACGGAGACATTTTATTCTGATCCCCACTACCGAGTCCACTTTCACAATCCAAGAACCGACACAAACAAGGATTTGTACAAAGTGTTGCCTGAGACCAAGAAGGCACCAGTCAGTGGGGCAGTATGTGAACGGAATGGACAACACCCTAATGGCAGTGGAGTGCTCCCTTTGGGCCTCCAACCTGCTCCTGGGCTGCCAAAGCCTCTCCCCTCTCAGGTGTGGCAGCCGAATCTTGATTCTTGGCATCCCCAGGAGCGATCTTATGAGCTCAGCACTTGTCGTCAGCAGTTGGAGTTGATCCGTTTACAAATGGAACAAATGCAGGTAGAGACCCTTTTTTTGCTTGGATTTTCAGTTTCTCTAGAGGTGTTGGAATTGTGTCTGTTTTATCCTATAATTTGACTCAAAAGAAAAATATTTGTAAGAAAGAAACATTTGTAGATAGAAAATCATGGTTTGTGAATTCAGTTAAATCTATTGGTAGTCTAAGCTAAAAGAGTATAGGACACTAACACTGTGTATTTAAATGTTTATGGCTCAAGGTTAGTTGTTGAATCTTTTTTTAATCCTTAAAGCCCCCCTCAGGAAGAAAATGGGGAATTTTGCCAGCTTCTTTGACTAAGCAGTTTATTCAGGTTGATGAGCTAGTATGTGGCAGGATTAGGATTAAAAACTTTCTTTGGGATTTGAGAGACAGTACAGCAGGTAGGGGACTTGCACGTGGCTAAAACAGGTTTGATTCCTGGCATCACATATGATCTCCAGAATTTGCCAGGAGTGATCCTGAGTACAGACCCAGGAGTAAGCACTGAGCACAGCTGGATATGGCCCCCAAAGCAAAAATCAAAAAAACCTCTTTGAACTACTTTTGTTTTTAAAAGTTCTTACGCTCTTTAAGAGTGGAAAGGAAGGAAGCCGAACATAGTCGTTTTTGTTGGTAAAGACACCTTAATTTCTGGTTTGCCTCTGTTGCCATATAATAAAAGTTAACTGGCCTTTTCTTAGAAACTGGAGCCTTTCTGAGCAGGGAGTGTCCAGTTGGCAGAAGTCTCCATGGCAGGTTTTTTCCAGTCATGCATCAGAGCTAAAATTATTTCATGAACACTGGGCGTTCTCAGTTTGAGCCAAAGGTGGGTCTTGACTGCAGACTCAACTGCAAAACTTAACTATTGAGGTGTTTTCAGGTACATTTGGGCCAAGATTAAGCCACTGTGAGCCTACTTATGTTCATTTTTGGATGGGCAGGTCGGGTTCTCAAGGCTTACTCTTGTATCTTTGCTCAGGGATCTTTACTTGTACTGGGGATCAAACTGGGGTCAATCACATGCAAGGCAAGCACCTTAACCCTTGTGCTGCCTTCCGGCTTATCTTTTTCAGCTTCAGAATGGAGCCATCTGCCACCATCCCACTGCTTTTCCTCCTTCATTGCCCACCTTAGACCCTGCACAGTGGATCAGCATCTTAAATAGTAATGAACACCTTCTGAAGGAAAAGGAGCTTCTGATTGACAAGTAAGAAGGCAAAGGTTGCCATAGAGTTAGCCTCTGTTCTACTAGCCATGACTGAGAGTAGGTAATAAGTTCCTCCTCCCTTTGTTTAGGCCCTAATCTTGCTTAATTCTCAAGCTGGAGTGTTAAGCAGTATAGTCCTATATCTAATATAATAGGCCAGTTATCTCTGCAGGGATTTGGTGGTGGGGGACGTGTTGTTAGGGTTAATATAAAGGGCACAGTAGGTTTTTTGCATCAGATCTTTTTTATTTTCTATCTATTTCTATTTTAGGGCCACACTCAGCCCTGCTCAGGAGATATTCCTGGTTCAGTGCTTGAGGGTCACTCCTGGCAGTGCTTTGTGGGGGACTGTGTAGTGCTATGGATTGAACCCGACCCTCTTGAGGAGTATAGTTTCAGCCCATTGAGCTATTTCTCTGACCCTGAATATACTCTTTCCTTTTTTTATTTCCCCTGAATCAGTGTTCTTATTTCTCTTCCTCCTTCCGGAAAAAAGCTCATAGTCAAAGATCTTGGTTAATATATAAGGGTCGTACCTACCTAAGGAAAAGTAAGATTTCATATTACAAGTGGGTTAATGTTAGAATCCAGGACCTTACTCTACTAACTTTTTTAGGCAGAGGAAACACATCGCTCAGCTGGAACAGAAAGTGAGAGAGAGTGAACTACAAGTCCACAGTGCTCTTTTGGGTCGCCCTGCCCCCTTTGGGGATATCTGCTTGCTGAGGCTGCAGGTAAGCATTGGTAGCCACAATGGCATTCTCTTTGTCAGAATTCATTGTCTTCATTGTGCTTGACAATGTTAGGAATCATGGAAGTAGAAAAGGGACCAATGGTGTAAGGTATATCTGCTGTCAAAGAGTAAGCACCCTAATAATAAAGCATATTTTGTTCTGTCTTTGTTGGGGCATAAAAGCTTAAGAGTAAAAGCAGATGGTAGATGCTAGACATCAAGCAGTTTCTCCCATACTTGATGTCAGGCAAGTATGGGAGAAAAAGACAGGCAGAGAAAGTATATATATAGTCAGATCCAAGAACTGGGTGATGAACTGAGTATTAATCTACCAGCCAAGGCATAGGTAACAGGTAACAGAAGTGTTCACATTTTTTTAAAAGAATGTTTATTCTTTTTTTTTTTTTTGTTCTTTGGGTCACACCCAGCGATGTACAGGGGTTACTCCTGACTCTGCACTCAGGAATCACTCCTGACAGTCTCAGGGGACTATATGGGATGCTGGGAATCGAACCCGTGTGCAAGGCAAACGCCCTACCCTCTGGGCTATCACTCCAGTCCCCCCAAAAAATATTTATTCTTTTTTTTGTTTGTTTTTTGCTTTTTGGGTCACACCCAGCAATGCTCAGGGGTTACTCCTGGCTTTGCAGTCAGGAACTGCTCCTGGCAGTGCTTGGGGGCCCATATGGGATGCCGGGGATCGAACCCGGGTCGGCCTCGTGCAAGGCAAACGCCCTACCCGCTGTGCTATCGCTCCGGCCCCAATATTTATTCTTTTGAGTGATACTTAGCAGGTTATTCTGGCTTAGGACTCAGGGTTGCTTCCAATGGTGCTCAGGGGACCTTGTGGTGCCAGGTTCCTCTGCAGTACAAAGCTTGTGGTCCGGCCCATTGAGCTATCTTTCTGGGTCCTAAAGTAAAACTTGTTTATTATCAGTAAATATTTGATTTGATATTTTTTGTTTTTAGTTTTGGGGCCACAGCTGGCTGTACTCAGGGCTGCTCCCAGTGGTCCTCAGTAGATAGTGCAGTGTCAGAGATTAAATCTGGGCCTCCTACAAGCAGAGTTTGCACTCCAGCTTATTGAGCTCTCAGGCTGCTATATACCTATTTCTATACCTATATATCCAGGTTATAGAAAAGTATAAGCAGCCATTTTTAAGGCACTGATTCTGTTTGTTTGTTTTTTGAGACTGCTTTATTAGTTTCTGTAATCAAACCCACATAGATAAGACCTTACATATTTAATACAGTGTGTTACCCCTGTACAAATGGAGATAGATGCTCCTGTTTCTAGACCAATATGGCTGAAGGCACTGATTCTAAAATGTGAGTGTGCAACAGAATCACCTGGAGGACTTGGTAAAACTTGGTATTGTTGGTACCAGCCCTAGAAGTTCTGATTCAATGGGAGTTAGGATCAGAAATTTGCATTTCTAAAGAACTACCTGGTGCACTGGAGAGGTAGTATGAAAAGTTAGGTACTTGAATGCAGCCAGCCTGGGTTTGAGTCTCCAGCATTGTATACATTTCCCCAACCATCACTGAGGGACTTAGTCCTGAGCATTAGTCCTGAGATAGGACTAGCCACTGAGCAGCATTTAGTGTGCCCCCCCCCCAAAAAAAAAACTAAGGTGATGTCAATGTTATTAGTCCAAGAACACACTTTGATAGCACTGTGTGAAGAATTATTTAGAGAAAGATCACAAAGTGTGCTAGGGATGGCTCAAGTATTTAGAACTGTGATGGTAAAGAACAGTTATATATGGAGAATCTTTCTGGCAGGAATTACAGCGAGAGAACACTTTCTTACGTGCACAATTTGCACAAAAGACAGAAGCCTTGAGCAAAGAAAAGATTGAACTCGAAAAGAAACTCTCTGCTTTGGAAGTTGAAGTCCAGCTCATCAGAGAATCACTCAAAGTGGCACTGCAGAAGCATTCAGAGGAGGGGAAGAAACAGGAAGAAAGGGTGAGCTAAGGAGCTGATTGCTCTAATTCACAAAGGAATTTGGTAGTGAGTCCTTTCCTACCCAAATCTAAGCTGCTAGTGTTTTCATCACTGGAACCAGAAAGAACTGATGAGGGGAGACCTGTTGATTTCGGAATTTCTCCTTCCTGCTTCATTTTCACAAAACTACCACAGAGAATGGAAGTTGTATACCTCACTCCCTGGGTCATGATGGGCTCTTAGGTTATCCAGGTGTAAAATCAGGCTACCATCAGGAAAATGTTTAGTACTTAGGATAAATTTATATAATTTAGTCTGGTGTCTCCTCACTCTGCCTAAAAAGTAGAGAATAATTCCATGTGTACAGCTAGTTTTGGAGTTTTTTTTTTTACTTTTGCCAGTGCTTTTATATAACCAAGGTGAGGTTGGTTGTCATGGAACAAGCTGGTTTAAAATCTTTTTGTTCTGTCAATAGTTTGCTCTAAAGCATATCTTCTTGAGGGATCAGTTTAGTAATGTTTAGTTCTGGATCACTTGCATCAGAATGAAGTAGAATGTTGATTTTCTTAAATTCTTAAAACTTAAGCTTCATAAACTTTAATGTGCTTAAGAATCACTTGGAGGCCTAGAGAGATAATACAGTGGATAGGACTTTCACAAGGTCAACTCAGGTTCGATCCCCCTCGCACCTTGGGTGGTCCCCTGAGCCCCACCAGGAATGATCCCTGAGTGCAGAGCCAGGAGTGAGCCCTGAGCACTACTGGATGTGCCCTCCCCCAAAAAATAAATTAAAATATACTCCCCTCATATATATTGGTGGAGAGGGAGGTAAGGGAAGTAGGATTAGGGCTTACTAGTGGCCATACTAGTAGATTGAACCTAGGGCTTCACACATGCAAGATAAGTGCTCTGCCAATGAGCTGCATCCATGACAGAAAAAGTCAAGAATTTTTATAGCAGGAAAAAGAAGGATGAGGTCATTGTCAGGTAGAAGGGAGTCACAAAGTAGAAGTAGGCAAAAGTTTTATAAATTCTTTCAAACAGGATATTTTTCCTCTTTTTGGCTTCTTAGTATATTGGTAGTTTGATCCAAACTGGGTTGAGTTTTTAAAAACACTTTGAGGGGGCTGGAACGATAGCACAGCAGGTAGGGCGTTTGTCTTGCACTTGGCCAACCTGGGTTCAAATCCCAGCATCCCATATGGTCCCTGAGCACCGCCAGGAGTAATTCCCGAGTGCAGAGCTAGGAGTAACCCCTGTGCATCGCCAGGTGTGACCCAAAAAACAAAACAAAAAAGTGCAAACCCATACTTTGAAATGATTTTTTTCTTTTTCCTTTTTAAAAAATTAAGTTATATGTTATTTATATATTTATATTATATATATATTTTTTTATCACCTTAATGTGACAAAAAGCATAACAAAAGCAAGGGTTTTTTCTCCCCCAGTGTGTACTAATACTGCTACCTAAAGTTCTCATACACAACTTTAAATTGACTGTTGATTGATCTTAGTCTTTCCTTATATTTTATTAAAGATTATTTGATTTTATTAATAGTGACAGCATTTAATTTTCATAAAGTCATTACAATCATATCTCCATGTATGATTATTATATGGAGTTTCATTTCATATAGCAATGAAACTCTAAATAACATGCAGTTTCATTGCTATATTATTCTCAAGTTCCACCTCAGAGTGCTAATTACTATCTCTTTCTGCTAAAGAGCTTCGGTTGTTTTTTGTTTTGTTTTGATTTTTTATTTTTTTAAGTACCAAAGATCAAACCCAGGTCTCCTGTATACAAGGCTTGCTTTTAAAACACTGAACCCCATCTCCAGGCCCAAAATTGACTATTCCAACATTGGGGTTTTTGGTTTTCGTTTTGCTTTGCTCTTTGGGATTTACCTAGTAGTGCTTTTGTGAAGTTATTCCTGACTCTGTGTTTAGGAGTGACCCGTTCCTGTGCTCAGGGAACTATGTACCAGGGATCAAACTGAGTCAGCCACCTGCAAGGCCTCCTCTCGTCCTATCTCACTGGCCCCCTACATTGATTTTTTTTCCCTGTGGGTTTTCTGCAGGGCTATTTTAATATGGTTTGAGTTAAATTACTTTTTATTTTGTTTTGGAGTCACACATGGTGGTGCCCAGGGCTTACTCCTGGCTCTGTACTCAGGAATCACTCCGGTAGTGCTCAGGATACTGTATGGGATGCCAGGGATCAAGTCCTGGTTGGCCACATACGAGGCAAATGCCTTAACACAGTGCTTTCACTCTGGCCCCAAATTACTTTTTACATTGTCTTTTGAGATGTTTTGGAAAGAAGAAAAGATAAACCCATGGTCAGTCTACTACCCTTTATAAATTTTAATTTATTTTTTTCTTTTTGGGTCACGCCCGGCAATGCACAGGGGTTACCTCCTGGCTTTGCACTCAGGAATTACTCCTGGCGGTGCTCAGGGGACCATATGGGATGCTGGGAATTGAACCCGGGTCGGCCGAGTGCAAGGCAAACGCCCTACCTGCTGTAATATTGCTCCAGCCCCTTATAAATTTTAATTTGTTGTTGTTGGTTTGTTTTGGAGCTGAATCCAGCAATATTCAAGGTGTGCACTCAGGAATTATTCCTGGCAGTGCTTGGGGAGACAATTGGGGTGCTGGGGATCAAACCTGATGAGCACATACATGTACAAGGCCTACATGTACCCTACCCACTGTAGTATTGCTCTGGCCCTTAAAATTTATTTTTCTGGTGGTGGGAGATCACATCCAGAGATGCTTAGGGCTAATCCCAGTTCTGTGTTTGGGGATTATTCCTGGCAGTGCTCAGGGGGTATCATGTAGTGTCAGGGATTAAACCTGGTCCTCCTGCATGCAAAGCAAACTGGTTTTATATTTATAGGACAGTTATTTCTCCTATATTTCAGTTCTTTTTTTGGGGGGAGGGTAGCCCAGGGCTGGCTTCTTGCTCTGCACTCAGGAATCACTTCTGGCAAGTTCTGAGGACCATATCTGGTGCCTGGAATCAAATCTAGGTCCGCCATATGCAAGGCAAGCACACTATCCACTGTACTGTCACTTGGCCCCTATATTTGCTTCAGTTCTGTGCTGATGGATCACTCTTGTGGTTCTCAGAGGACCATATCTGATACCACATTAGCTGCATGCAAGACAAACACCTTATCTCCTCTGCTGTCTCTGTAGCCCTATCCTTCAGTTTTGATGTAGACTATCCAGAGGTTGGTGTCAAGCAGTTTAAGGGCATAGTCTACCATAGGACTTGCTTGCTTAAGATGCCAAGTTCAGTTCTGGGTGCCCCAGGCCACCCATGTGACTGAACAGCTTTCTAGAAATCCAGGTATTCCCATGAACCCTTTAGGTTCAGTACGTCACCAATATGACTCAGAATTCAAGAAAATAAGTTAATTCGCAGTTTTATTATAAAGGATACAAATCAGGGACAGGCAAATGAAGAGACACATAGGGTGCTGTCAGGGAAGATCTGAAAGCTGTGGTTCTATGCCTTCAGTTCATGGAATCAGGGCATGTTGCCCTTACATGTTCATGCATCCATTAACCTGGAAGTTGATATCCAGAGTTTTTATTGAGATTTCATTATTTAGGCTTTATTGTGCTCAGTCACTTGCCTATGTCATCTCAACTCAAGCTCAACTTGAAAGAGATATTTCCTAAAGAGCCAGAGCAATAGTACAGGGGGTAGGGCACTTGCCTTGCACATGTCTGACCCAGGTTTGATTCCCAATATCCCATATGGTCCCCTGAGCTCTATCAGGAGTGATCCCTGAGCACAGAACCAGGAGTAAGTCCTGAGAAAAATCAAACAAACCAAAAAAAGCTACCTCTTATAAATCTGCGAAAACACATTTCTTTTTTTTTTTGTTTGTTTGTGTTTTTTTGTTTTGTTTTGTTTTGTTTTTGCTTTTTGGGTCACACCTGGCGATGCACGGGGGTTACTCCTGGCTCTGCACTCAGGAATTACTCCTGGCGGTGCTCGGTACCATATGGGATGCCTGGGATCGAACCTGGGTCGGCCACGTGCAAGGCAAATGCCCTACCCGTTGTGCTATCACTCCAGCCCCAAAACACATTTCTTTTTTACTACTCGAGTGCTACCAGTATTTTAAAATTGGTCAAAGAATTCTTCCATTACCATGGATTGAAAAAAGTTCAGTTGTATTACCCCAGCCTTAATAGTAAAATTTGATCAGCTTTCTCCTTTTATTGCAGCAGGAAAATATTTATAACCCATAGGACAGAGACAATGGTTCTTTGAAAAATACTGATGTTTGGGGCTGGAGCGATAGCACAGCGGGTAGGGCGTTTGCCTTGCACGCGGCCGACCCGGGTTCGAATCCCAGCATCCCATATGGTCCCCTGAGCACCGCCAGGGATGATTCCTGAGTGCATGAGCCAGGAGTGACCCAAAAAGCAAAAAAATATATATATAAATATAAAATTAAAAAAAAAAAATACTGATGTTCAGCATCATAAAGAAGTCACCAGACACAGCTTTTTATATGTTTTCCCTTTAGGTCAAGGGTCGTGATAAACATATCAATAATTTAAAAAAGAAATGCCAGAAGGAATCCGAGCAAAACCGGGAGAAGCAGCAGCGTATTGAAACCTTGGAACGCTACCTGGCTGACCTGCCAACCCTAGAAGATCATCAGAAGCAGAGCCAGCAGGTAGCAATATCTGGGTTTACCTGGGTACAGGCAGGGAAAGGCCAAGCAGAGGCACTTTCTCACCTCTGCAGTGTTCAGTTACCCTGTGACTTCCTGAAATGAAAACTATAAAGGAATCATGTTCAAGTTTATATGTGTCAGATTTGCAACTGTACTGCAATTTTTTTTTTTTTTTGAGAGATCACAGCCAGCAATGCTCAAGGCTTACTACTGGTTTCACATTAGGGGTCACTCTTGGTGGGGATTGGGGAACGGATCCTATGAGAATTGAACTTGGGTCAACTGCATACAAGGGAAGTGCCCTACCTGCTGTATTATTGCCCCAACCCCAAAGACTGCAAATTTCTTTTTTTTTTTTTTTTATTTTATTTTTTATTTATTTATTTTTTTAAATTTATTTATTTTTAATTAGAGAATCACCGTGAGGGTACAGTTACAGATTTATACACTTTTGTGCTTATACTTCCCTCATACAAAGTTTGGGAACCCATCCCTTCACCAGTGCCCATTCTCCACCACCCGTAAACCCAGTGTCCCTCCCACCCTCCCCAAACCCATCTCCCCCCCACCCCACCCTGCCACTGTGGCAAGGCATTCCCTTCTGTTTTCTCTCTCTAATTAGCTGTTGTGGTTTGCAATAAAGGTGTTGAGTGGCCGCTGTGCTCAAATAGACTTTTTTTTTTTTTTTTTTGCTTTTTTGGGTCACACCCAGCGATGCTCAGGGGTTACTCCTGGCTTTGCACTCAGGAATTACTCCTGGCGGTGCTTGGGGGACCATATGGGATACCGGGGATCGAACCCGGGTCGGCCGCGTGCAAGGCAAACGCCCTACCCGCTGTGCTATCACTCCGGCCCCAAGACTGCAAATTTCTTTAGATAAGGAGACAAAGCTTTCTTGGCTTTTTGACCTACGCATGGGATTCTGTTTCTCAGCTTAAGGATTCTGAGTTGAGGAGCACAGAGCTACAGGAGAAAATGACTGAGCTGGAGAATTTGCTAGAGAAAACCCGTGCAGCCTGCAGAGAGAAGGAGGTTCAACTTGAAAGCCTGAGACAAAGAGAAGCAGAATTTTCCTCCACAAGACATAGGTAAATACCCTTAGGGGGGTTGAGGAGAGGAGTGTAGAATTTGTCTAGTTCTAATTTCCCCTATTCACTTCTGTGTAACTTGGAGCAAATCTGAGTGTTGTTCTCTAGATTGTGAGTAATAGAGAAATTGCTTCGGGCAAGAAATAATGCATTTGAGATGCAATGTGGATTGTAATGGATATTTTCATTGTATCCTTTGGAAGGATTCAGGCAGTACCTAGAATAATAATAACCCTGCATAATTATCCTTGAGTATTAGGTGTGTTGCATAAGTATAAGCACTTTGTAAACCAAGAAATGAGTTACTTGTATATTTGTAAAAAAACATAAATAAATTCTAATGTTTAGCACTGAGGGTTATCATTATTTTAAACCTTGTAAGCTAAAGGTTACTAGGAGAATTTGTTTCTCTTCAGTCCTAGGGATTGCTCTCAATTGCTACAGTTCTAAAACAAAACAGAATTTTGTAGTACACTCTCGGGGTGTCTTGGAAACCTCCGTATTAATTATAATTTCTGAAAACCTATTTCAGCAGCCTCTTGGACCAAATCTAGTTTCTAATGAAATATGTTGGATTTCTCATCCTGTACTGACCTTGTTGTTTGTCTCAGATATTGGGATATGATGGAAATCATTTTCTGGGACCATTAGTTGGATTCAGAAGCGGTGTTAGGACACAAAGTTGGCTATGCCCCAACTATATGTGTCAAGTGACTCTCCTCCAACTATATGTGTCAAAAATATGTATTCTCTAGAATTTCTATAGTATGTACGTAAGACTTATAATTTAAATGCTTATAATAAATATATATATAAAGAATAAAAATGTCTTGAATAGGTAGAGAATTAGTGGTAGAGAATATCTGAGTAGATATTATTTGGAATCTATATTAAATAGATTCCGAGTAGTAAGGAAGGAAACTAACATACTGAGCAGTTTCTGTGTGACGTACTCTATATTACATCAGATCTAAAACACTATTCCCATACATTTCATGCCAACTGTGGCTTGAAAGGGTCTAACACCAAAATAGCCCCAACAATTAGCAGAATCAGAAGTCAAAACCACATCTCTTCAAGAGACCACTATCTTCCAGCCTGCAAGACAAGCAGAATGTGGAGAAGACCAGTAGAGAAGGTTCAGCTCAACAGGAAGAAGGCGCCAAAGTGGGCATGGAGTCCTGGCAGAAGGAATGCGATTCTCTCCGGAAGGTAACTGAAGGTGTCTGGTTATAATAAGAGTAGACTGAGGAAAAAGAGAATTTTGTGTAATCAAAAGAAACCATAAGTTTCTGACCCTAGACCACCTACTATCTACAGTAGAGCTTTTCTTTTGTAGGAGGTCAGCCCTGTGTATTTTAGGTATTTTTCCTTTTGTTAGTTAGAGGACACAACTCTGAATCTCCAAACCAGGGGCTGGAGCAATAGCTTTATATGTGTTTATATGTGTCAGATTTGCAACTGTACTGCAATTTTTTTTTTTTGAGAGATCACAGCCAGCAATGCTCAAGGCTTACTACTGGTTTCACATTAGGGGTCACTCTTGGTGGGGATTGGGGAACGGATCCTATGAGAATTGAACTTGGGTCAACTGCATACAAGGGAAGTGCCCTACCTGCTGTATTATTGCCCCAACCCCAAAGACTGCAAATTTCTTTAGATAAGGAGACAAAGCTTTCTTGGCTTTTTGACCTACGCATGGGATTCTGTTTCTCAGCTTAAGGATTCTGAGTTGAGGAGCACAGAGCTACAGGAGAAAATGACTGAGCTGGAGAATTTGCTAGAGAAAAACCCGTGCAGCCTGCAGAGAGAAGGAGGTTCAACTTGAAAGCCTGAGACAAAGCAATAGCACAGCGGGTAGGGCATTTGCCTTGCACGATGCCGACCCGGGTTCAATTCCCAGCATCCAATATGGTTCCCTGAGCACCGCCAGGGGTGATTCCTGGGTGCAGAGCCAGGAGTGACAAACAAACAAACAAATAAATAAATAAATCTCCAAACCAGATACTTCAGAAGTGGTGCATATCAGGGACCAGGGCAATAGCACAGTGGCTAAGGCATTTGCCTCACACATGGCCAGCCCAGGTTCAATCCCTCGAACCCCATATGGTCCCTTGAGCCTGCCAGGAGTGATACCTGAGCACCACTGGGTGAGGCCAAAAAGAGAAAAAGTACATTTCATGTATGACTCAGAATCATATAGAAACTCTTGGATAGGGTTGAGTTCTAACCAGTGTCTTGGCCAGACTAATCAGAAAAGGAGCTAAGGCCTGCTAATCATAAGTCAGCAAAAGAAGAAGACCCAGAGGGGCCAGAGCAATAGCACAGCTGGTAGGGCGTTTGCCGTGCACGAGGCTGATCCGGGTTCGATCCCTGGCATCCCATATGGTCCCCCAAGCACTGCCAGGAGTAATTCCTGAGTGCAAAGGCAGGAGTAACCCCTGAGCATCACTGAGTGTGACCCAAAAAGCAAAAAAAGAAGAAGACGACCCAGAAATGGTTCTTAGAGTATCTTCAGTCTCAAAAGACAGAAAATAGGGTCTATTCAGATTCTCTCCTGGCAGAGTCAGCGTGACAAAAGCTATACAATCTCACAGCCCTGAGTAGATTAGATAGGTTAGATTTCATGAAACTGAATTCTTTTTGTGGGGAAGGGGTTGAATGGGCCACATCCAGTTGTGCTCAAGGCTTATTTTTGGGGGCCAGAGTGATAGTAGAGCAGGTAGAGCGTTTGCCTTCACATGGTGTACCTGGGTTCAATCCCCAGCATCCCATGTTGTCCTTTGAGCACTGCCAGGAGTGATTTCTGAGTGTAGAGCCAGGAGCCAGGAGCAGCTGCTGGGCATTGCCGGGTATGACCCAAAAAGGAAAAAAAAAAGCTTATTTCTGGCTTTGCACTTAGAGATCACTTCCAGTGGTGTTCAGGGGGTCATAAATGGTTAGATCAGGGATTGAACCTGGGTTATCAAGTGTGCAAGGCAAGCACCCTCTCTGCTGTACTATCTCCAGGCCCCAGTCACTTTTACCCAAAACCAGAGTGTTTGCTGGCTATAAATAGAGTTGGTTCTTCCAGTATCTATATTGCAAACCATAGTGCTCAAAAGGGGGGAGAGAAGGAGGAAAGTGCCGGCCACAGAGAGGGTGTGTGTGTGTGTGTGTGTGTGTGTGTGTGTTAGGAAATATACACTGGTGAAGAAGGCACAAGTTTTGGCATATTATATGACAGAAACCAAATCATTAATAACTTTGTATCTCACTGTAATTCAATTAAAAAAATAAAAATTTAAAAATAAAAAAAAATAAAGTTGGTTCAACTGGTCTATAGTGATCAGCCTGAGGGGTCCCCATCATCCTCATTGTCAATCATCACATATAACATTTCTGCCTAAGCCTTTTTTGGTGACTGAGCAGAGAAGTATGAAGCTACTTAGCCAGGATATGAAGTCCCAGGTTACATTTCTACATACTTCCTTTTTTATGGTGTGTTGTGCAGATGGGAGGTCACTGGGGCTATGCCTGATAGTGTTCGGAGACTACTTTCAGCTCCATGGTGGGGGGTCACTCCCTGTGGTGTTGGGTGCTGCATAAAAGTCAAGTGCCTGAATTTCTGTACTGTCCCTTCATCCCATTTCTGTAGAGTGGTTTATTGGTTTTTGAGGCTCTCCTGTTTCTTCTGACCCTGTGTTCTGGGGTCATTCCTGGGGTATCATATATAGTACCAGGGATCAAACCAGGGCCAGTAACATTCAAGGCCAGTACCTTACCCCTTGCACTATTCCTGTAGCGTTTTTGCAGATTATCTTCAGTCTGATTTCACTGTTGATTGGCCTGAAGTCAGTGAGGGGCTAGAGAGACAGAGAATACAGCAGTTAAAGTATTTGTCTTTTATCCTACTCACCTGGGTTCAGATCCCTGGCACAGCATAGATCCCCTAAACACCTCTAGGTATGGCCCAAAATCCAAAAAAATTTTCAAAATGATCCCAGTACAGCCTCTTGATTTCTGACCTCACCAACAGCTTTTGTTTTTTAAAATCTCCCTTGCTAATTTTACAGATTGTGGAGAAGCAGCAGCAGAAGATGGATCAGTTGCGTTCACAAGTACAGGTGAGCTAGAGTCCTTGAGATATGATGGGCAGGACTTACTGATAGACTCTAGAATTCTGCCAGAATTCTAGAATTCAGCCAGCACTTCATTTTTCTTCTGTACAGTTAGCTCAGTGATACAAGTTCAAGAATGAGACTCTCAGTAATTTTTATTCTGCAGTCATACTGGGAAGGGGGTTTGGTGCGACACTAAAAGAGGAATGTCCAGGTACCCTACGTGACTAGGGATGTGTCAGAACTTCTGGAGATATAAGTTTTGAAGAAGGATGGAGCAGTTAAACAGCAAAAATTAAGCTGGATTGGATTGTATTGGAATTCCAGGTCAAAGGAATAGCACAGATAGGATTATGGAGGGATGAAATACTAACTTAAACATGAAGTTGCAAACGTTTGACCTTGCTGAAGTGAAATGGTGAATAAGAGAACTGAGCTTTGGAAAGACTGTTCAACTAAGTTAGCTTTTATTCTTAGGTGATGGGAATCTACTATAGTATTTAAGTAAGATGTGACTTGGTCAGGTTTGCACCTCAGGCTAGCATGTGGAAAATAGTCACCTAGAAAGAGGCAAAGCTGGAACTCGGCAGATTACTTATTGCAGAAATCACAGGGGGAAATGATGAAGGCACCTAGGCTACCATAAGGCAGGTAAACAAGGGAGATGTAAGGGGTCAGGTTGAATTGAATTTACAAAGTAAAATTGAGAGGAATTGGTGATGGATAGAACTAGGGAGGTTAAAGATTTTTTTTTTTAAAAATCAAAGATGGCTCCTAGCTTCTGTTTGGGGCCAGAATAGACATATTTTAATTTAAGTCTTTAAATCTTTACATTTGCTTTCTTAATTTAAATCTCTACATCTTCTTATTGCACCAGCCCGAAAAACCCAATATTTTATTTTATTTTAAATTATTTATTTATTTATTTATTTTTGCTCTTTGGGTCACACCGGCACTGCACAGGGGTTACTCCTAGCTCATGCACTCAGGAATTACTCCTGGCAGTGCTCAGGGGACCATATGGGATGCTGGGAATCGAACCTGGGTCAGCTATGTGCAAGATAAATACCCTACCAGCTGTGCTATCGTTCCAGCCCAGACCCAGTATTTAATTTTTTTAATTATTTTTAAAAATTATTTATTTTATCAAATCACCATGTGGAAAGTTACAAAGTTCTCAGGCTTATGTCTCAGTTATACAGTGCTCAAACACCCATCCCTTCACCAGTGCCCATATTCCACCACCAACAACCCCAGTATACCTCCCACCTCCTCAACCCCCCACCCTGCCTGCGTAGCTGATAAATTTCACTTCATTTTCTCTTTACCTTGATTACATTCCATATTTCAACACAAAACTCACTATTGTTGTTGGAGTTTCCCCCCCAAAAAAACAGCCCTACTGACAAGGAAGTATTTGATAATTAGTTTTCCATTGCTGAGAATGACGAGATATGAAGTCGCACAGCTGCTATCGCGACTTAGGATTTTGTATTTTAGTAATTAAGTCCAGGGAGATTTATGTTAGAAATTGCATCATTTCCCTTCCTGGGGCAGCATGGGGCAATGGCTTAGTTCACAGTCTAGAGACATGGCTGCAAGCAGTTGCTGGGACCAAAAGTAGTCTAGCTGGCCTCCAGATCGTGGTCGATCAGCAGCAGAGCAGCCGCATAAAAGTGTGACCACTTGGGTCGAATCTCGGCAGAGCGTGGGCCAAGGGCCCTGCCCGAGACTGTCCACGCGTCCCGCTGTTTCAAGTTCATAGTCGTTTTTTTTTTTCTATCCTCCTTCCTGAGCCACCAAGTTCATACCTGCTTAATAGTCCTCATAGGGGGCTGGAGCGATAACATAGCGGGTAGGGCGTTTGCCTTGCACGCAGCCAACCCGGGTTCGAATCCCAGCATCCCATGTGGTCCCCTGAGCACCGCCAGGAGTAATTCCTGAGTGCAAAGCCAGGAGTAACCCCTGTGCATTGCCGGGTATGACCCAAAAACCAAAAAGAAAAAAAAAATAGTCCTCATAATATGGCAGACGCCACGTTGCTTGTCCCCGAAAAGACTGTAGTATTTAAGTAAGATGTGACTTGGGGGAAAAAACTAGAAAGAAGGATCTTTCCGCTCCTCGGCCGGTATGGGGCTATGGCTTAGTTCACAGTCTAGAGACATGGCTGCAAGCAGTTGCTGGGACCAAAAGTAGTCTAGCTGGCCTCTGAATAGTGGTCGATCAGCAGCAGAGCGGCCACACAAAAGTGTGGCCACTCGCCAGACCCAGTATTTTATTTTATTATTTTTTTAAATTTTTTTAATTAGTGAGTCACCATTAGGGTACAGTTACAAACTTACCCATCTTTGTGCTTGTGTTTCCCTCATACAAAGTTTGAGAAGCCATCCCTCCACCAGTGTCCATTCTCCACCACCAATGAACCCAGCATCCCTCCCACCCTCCAATCCCATTCCCCCCCAGCCCGCCTCACCACTGTGGCAGGGCATTCCATTTTGTTCTCTCTCTCCTTTTGGATGTTGTGGTTTGCGATAGGGGTATTGAGTGGCCATCGTGTTCAGTCTCTAGTCTACTTTCAGCACGCATCTCTCTTCCCGCGCAGGATCCCCAACCACATTTTACTTGGTGTTCCCTTCTCTATCCGGGCTGCCTTTCCCCCAGCATGTGAGGCCAGCTTCCAAGCCATGGAGCCAACCTCCTTGTATTATATACTACTATTCTTGGGTGTTAGTCTCCTACTCTGTTATTCTATATTCCACAGATGAGTGCAATCTTTCTATGTCTGTCTCTCTCTTTCTGACTCATTTCACTTAGCATGATGCTTTCCATGTTGATCCACTTATATGCAAAGTTCATGACTTCATCTTTTCTAACAGCTTCATAGTATTCCATTGTATAGATGTATCAAAGTTTCTTTAACCAGTAATCTGTTCTCGGGCACTCGGGTTTTTTCCAAATTCTGGCTATTGTAAACAGTGCCATGATGAACATATAAGTGCAGATGTCATTTCGACTGTACTTTTTTGTTTCTCCGGGATATATTCCCAGAAGTGGTATTGCTGGATCAAATGGAAGCTCAATTTCTAATTTTTTTGAGAAGTGTCCATATTGTTTTCCAAAAGGGCTGAACCAGTTGGCATTCCCACAGCATTGTAGAAGGGAGACCCAGTATTTTATTTTATTTTATTTTTTTAGATTTATTTATTTTTTAATTAGTGAGTCACCGTGAGGGTACAGTTACAGATTTATACATTTTCATGCTCATGATTCCCTCATACAAAGTTCGAGAACCCATCCCTTCACCAGTGCCCATTCTCTACCACAAATAGACCTAGCATCCCTCCCCATCCCCCCACTATCCCATCTCCCCCACCCCACCCTGCCACTGTGGCAGGGTATTCCCTTTTGTTCTCTCTCTCTAATTAGGTGTTGTGGTTTGCAATAAAGGTGTTGAGTAGCCATTGTGTTCAGTATCTAGTCTATATTCAGCACGCATCACCCTTCCCCCTCGTGGCCTCCAACCACATTTTACTTGGTGTTCCCTTCTCTATCTGAGCTGCCCTCTCCCCAGAATGTGAGGCCAGCTTTCAATCCATGTAGTCAACTTCCTTGTACTTATTTCTACTATTCTTGGGTGTTAGTCTCCTACTCTGTTATTCTATATTCCACAGATGAGTGCAATTTTTCTATGTCTGTCTCTCTCTTTCTGACTCATTTCACTTAGCATGATACTTTCCATGCTGATCCATTTATATGCAAATTTCATGACCTCATTTTTCCTAACAGCTGCATAGTATTCCATTGTATAGATGTACCAAAGTTTCTTCAACCAGTCATCTGTTCTAGGGCACTCGGCTTTTTTCCAGATTCTGGCTATTGTAAATAGTGCTGCGATGAACATATAAGTGCAAATGTCATTTCAACTATACTTTTTTGTTTCTCTGGGATATATTCCCAGCAGTGGTATTGCTGGGTCAAATGGGAGCTCAATTTCTAATTTTTTGAGAATCGTCCATATTGTTTTCCAAAAGGGCTGAACCAGTCGACATTCCCACCAGCAGTGTAGAAGGGTCCTTTTCTCCCCACATCCTCTCCAACAGCAGTTGCTTTTGTTCTTTTGGATGTGTGCCAGTCTCTGTGGTGTGAAGTGGTATCTCATGGTTGTTTTGATCTGCATCTCCGTGATGATTAGTGATGTAGAGCACTTTTTCATGTGCCTTTTGGCCATTCGTATTTCTTCCTTGGGAAAGTTTCTGTTCATTTCTTTGCCCCATTTTCTGATGGGGTTGGATGTTTTCTTCTTGTAGAGTTCAACCAGTGCTTTATATACCCTTGATATCAACCCCTTATCTGATGGGTATTGGGTAAATATCCTTTCCCATTCTGTAGATTGTGTTTGTATTCTGGTCACTGTATCTTTTGCTTTTTAGTTTAATGTAGTCCCATTTGTTTATCTCTGTTTTCACTTGCTTGGCCAGCTGCATGTCATCTTTGAAGATACCTTTATCTTCAATATCGTGGAGGGTTTTACCGACCATGTCTTCATATGTACCTTATGGTTTGTGGTCTGATGTTGAGGTCTTTAATCCATTTTGATCTGACTTTTGTGCATGGTGTCAGGTCGAGGTCTAAGCCCATTCTTTTGCATGTGGTTGTCCAGTTTTGCCAGCACCATTTGTTAAAGAGGCTTTCATTGCTCAACTTCACATTTCTTGCTCCCTTATTAAAGATTAGATGATCATACATTTGGGGTTGTGTGTGGGGATATTCCACCTTGTTCCATTGGTCTGTGGCTTTGCCTTTGTTCCAGTACCATGCTGTTTTTTTTTTTTTTTTTTTTTGCTTTTTGGGTCACACCTAGCGATGCACAGGGGTTACTCCTGGCTCTGCACTCAGGAACCACCCCTGGCCATGCTCAGGGGACCATATGGGATGCTGGGAATCGAACCCGGGTCGGCCGCATGCAAGGCAAACTCCCTACCCGCTGTGCTATCACTCCAGCCCCAGTACCATGCTGTTTTAATTGTTACCGCTTTGTAGTAAAGTTTGAGGTTGGGGAGGGTGATGCCTCCCATCCTTTTTTTCCCAAGAATTGTTTAAGCTATCCATGGGCATTTGTTGTTCCATATGAATTTTAGGATTGCTTGATCCGTTTCTTTGAAGAATGTCATGGGAATCCTTATAGGGATCGCGTTGAATCTGTATAATGCTTTGGGAAGTATTGCCATTTTGACAATATTAATTCTCCCTATCCCTGAGCAAGGTATATGTTTCCATTTCCTCATGTCCTCTTTTATATCATGGAGTAGTGTTTTATAGTTTTCTTTGTAGAGGTCTTTACTTCCTTGGTTAAGCTTATTCCGAGGTACTTGATTTTATGGGGCACGATTGTGAATGGGATTGCTTTTTTCATGTCCCTTTCCTCTGCCTCATTGTTTGTATATAGGAAGGCCATGGATTTTTGGGTATTGATTTTGTAGCCTGCAACTTTACTGTATAAGTCTGTTGTTTCTAAGAGTTTCTTAGTAGAGGCTTTAGGCTTTTCTAGATATAGTATCATATTGTCTGCGAATAATGAGAGTTTGATTTCTTCCTTTCCTATCTGGATGCCCTTAATCTCTTTTTCTTGTCTAACAGCTATCGCAAGTACTTCCAGTACTATATTGAAGAGAAGTGGTGAGAGTGGGCATCCTTGTCTTGTGCCTGATCTTAGAGGAAAGGCCCTTAGTTTTTCCCCATTGAGAATAATGCTTGCCGTAGGCTTGTGGTAGATGGCTTCGACTATCTTGAGGAAAGTTCCTCCAAAACCCATTTTGGTGAGGGTTTTCATCATGAACAGATGTTGGATCTTGTCAAATGCTTTCTCTGCATCTATTGATGTGATCATATGGTTTTTATCTTTACTTTTGTTGATATGATGGATTATGTTGATTGATTTCCGAATGTTAAACCATCCTTGCATCCCTGGGATGAATCCCACTTGGTCATAGCATATGATCTTTTTGATGAGTTGCTGGATCCTATTTTCTAATATTTGTTGAGGATCTTTGCATCGGTATTCATCAGGGATATTGGAGACCCAGTATTTTAAATAGTATATTTACCCTTGAGATTTCTCAGGCAAATTAAAATTCAGGTGCATTTTTCAGAATTAGGTCACCTCAGCTGATCACCTTACATGTATAGAAATGAGAGAGACTTCATGGGTGGTTATCTTTTTTATCAATACAAAATGGGAAAATGCAGAATTAAGAATTTATTGAAGCTGGAGCAATAGTAGGTATGGCTGACCCAGGTTTGATCTCCAGCATCCCATATGGTCCCCAAGCACTGCCAGGGTGATTCCTGAGTGCAGAGCTGGGAATGAGCCCTGAGCATCATGGGGTGTGACGCAGAAAACAGCAACAACAAAAAATATATCTAACTTAGTTTCAAAATTGCAGCTAATTGTAATCCTGACTTCCTACATACATACACCTACTCACACTTTTAGACCAGTGCTCTCATACCCTTCTCTTCTCTGTCAAACTTTTAATGGACAGTGTTGTCAGGAGCATTTGACTGTGAGCACCTCTAAAGACAACAACTGTTTGGTATTATTTTTAATATTTTCAGTGCCTGCCACAGTTAAGTGCTTAGTGATTATTTAACTCAATTGAAGGCACATTTCTGCCTTCAAATAAGTTACAGTCTTGTGAAGGATGATTCATTTTCATGTGACTGCAGGGAAGTCATGTATAAGGCATAAAGAGTTATGACTAGGGCCAGGGAATATGACTCAGTGGTAGAGCACATACTTCTCATGTGTTCTAGTACATTGAACCTAGGGTTCAACACGCGCGCGCGCACACACGCACACACACATACACACACACATCCGCCCCCCCCCCACCATATGCACACACAAAGATACAGCTAGAAAAGTAAGGAAGGGCCAGGCTTTCCTGGAATGCCTTGCTGAGAAAAGGTGGTCTTTGTTACATGATCAGGGGCTACACCAGGGTTTAAGTGGGAAGTCACAGATAAAATTGTTGTAAAATAATCTCAGTAGCATGGGGCTGGAGCAATAGCACAGAGGGTAGGGCGTTTGCCTTGCATGCGGCCGACCCGTGTTTGATTCCCAGCATCCCATATGGTCCCCTGAGCACTGCCCGGGGGTAATTCCTGAGTGCAGAGGCAGGAGTAACCCCTGTGCATCACCGGGTGTGACCCAAAAAGCAAAATAGTAATAATAATAATAATAATCTCAGTAGCAGCAGTGTCTGGGTACCATCTGAGGCCAACTTGTTATTCCTCGTGTGTTCTGTCACTGCTCCTTGCCATGGATTCAGAGCCTAGAACAGGAAGTGGCTCAGGAAGAAGGAACAAGCCAAGCCCTAAAAGAGGAGGCCCAGCGGAGGGAGACAGTCCTGCAGCAGCTGCGCACTGCTGTGAAAGAGGTGAGCAAGTATCAACTAGGTCTCCTAGTACTGCCTGCACATACGACTTCTTTGTGTTCCTTCCTTACCCTTTTCCCAAAGAGTTCCCATGTTTGAGAGTAGGTTTTTTGGGGGGCAGACAAGTAGGAAAATTTGCATTTCTCTATATATTAAGCCTATCTTAGAGTGACCCAGAAATAGTTTATTTGGTTGTGAAGTCATTCTCTTTTTCCCTTTTTCTTCCTGCTGCCGTAAGTTTGGTGTTTCACGGGAAGGGCTCAAGAAAACTAACAGTTTGGTAGTCCTCATGGAGTAAACAGTTGTCAGCAGGTGGTGACCAAGTTCATTGGCTGAATGCCTAGGAAGAAGTCTCCCAGGACTCAGATTGTCACATGGCCCAGCCCAGTGCGAGTGAAAGGCAGGGCCTGGAAGAGGAACTCTATTCAGTGTCTTTGAAACAGAGTAGAGGTAGGGAAGGAAAGGGACTGGGTTAAACTGTTCAGAGATGGGGCTGGAAAGAGACACAGGTACACATAAATAGTCTTAAGGCTTGGAAAGGAATATTTCCCAGCACTATCCTCCAGGTCCCCAATTTTTCCAGTTGCTCTCACCCCCATCTGTCATGTTGTCTTTCCCCTTTTATTCCTCTGACACACTCTAATCAGGCTGGCTGGTGGCCATTTTTGTCAGGGTGACAGGGAGAGATTGAAACCAGGGGCTGCTCAGATTTCAGAGTTCCTGTTAAGCCTTCTCTAATAGCTTGGCTAACAGAGTTGGCTGAGGGACTGGCTTCAGATAGAGTTCCGAGGGGCGGGAGTGTCTTCTTTAGTTCCTGAACAGAAACCTGGAGGCTAATGACTCAGAGGCTGTTGGGGAGCAGTTTCCTCCTCAAGGCTAGAGCCCTGTGGGCCCAACCAACCTGGAGTAAGAACTAGGTGAAGGGGTACAATGCCTGTGACTTAAGAGTCTTCCCTCCTCCACACCCATATATGCACATAGTCACCTTTGTGCACAAATGCTCTGCCTTTCTGTAAGCCTGGGCTAATGCTTGCCCATCTATCTGTTCAGCTTTCAGTGCAGAACCAAGACTTGATTGAGAAGAATCTCACACTGCAGGAACACCTGCGCCAGGCCCAACCAGCGTCTCCATCTTCACCAGACACGGCCCAGCTGGCATTTGACCTACATCAAGAGTTGGCCAGTTGCCTTCAAGATCTGCAGGCTGTGTGTAGCATTGTGACCCAGAGGGCCCAGGGCCATGACCCCAATCTCTCCCTGCTCCTGGGCATTCACTGTGAGTCCTCAAGCTATTCAGTGATCTAGGAGGCAGTGGCTTTCATTCTCCTCTCACTTTATTCAATTTTACCAACAGGGTTAAGTAGGCCTGGTCGCTTTCCTCGTAAGTTATTATGTTGCAAAATAGATATCCTTTAAATTTATTTTGAGAACAGATATCTGTATTGGTATCTACATACAAGACAGATAAAAAGTGGACCTTGAGGGGCTGGAGCAATAGCACAGCGGGTAGGGCGTTTGCCTTGCATGCAGCCGACCCGGGTTCGATTCCCAGCGTCCCATATGGTCCCCTGAGCACCGCCAGGAGTAATTCCTGAGTGCAGAGCCAGGAATAACCCCTGTGCATCGCCAGGTGTGACCCAAAAAGCAAAAAAAAAATAAAATAATGAAAAAAAAAAGTGGACCTTGAGGGGCTAGAGTGATAGCACAGCAGGTAGGGCGTTTGCCTTGCACGCAGCCGACCCGGGTTCGATTCCCAGCATCCCATATGGTCCCCTGGGCACCGCCAGGAGTAATTCCTAAGTGCATGAGCCAGGAGTAACCCCCGTGCAATGCTGGGTGTGACCCAAAAAGCAAAAAAATAAAATAAAATAAAACCTTTAAAAAAAAAAAGTGGACCTTGAGCAGCAAGGTAATTAGTCACTATTACCATCTGCCTTTTTGTTTGGGACTACACATAGCAATGCTTGAAGCTGCCCCTGTTGACATGATCAGGGGTCCTTGACAGTATTTGAGGGACCATTCAGTGCCAAGGATTGACCCAACCTTTTGAGCTATCTCCCTAGCCTCGTATCTGCATTATTTTTATTTTGTATATGTGTGTGTAGTACTGGGGATCAAACCCAGAAACACACACATGTGAGACTTATACTCTACCACTGACTCACATCCCCAACCCCTCTACCTTTTTTTTTTTTTTTTTTTTTAATTTTTGGGTCACACCCAGCGATGCACAGGGGTTACTCCTGGCTCTGCACTGAGGAATTACTCCTGGTGGTGCTCGGGGGACCATATGGGATGCTGGGAATCAAACCCAGGGTAGTCACATGCAAGACAAATGCCCTACCGGCTGTACTGTCACTCCAGCCCCCACTTCCTGATTTGTTGTAGTTGTTGTTTATGGCTACACCTGGCAGTGCTCTAAGCTTACTCCTAGCTTTGCTCAGTGATTACTTGTGGGGCTTGGAGTTTGATGTAGTGCCAGGGATCAAACTCAGGTTGACTATGTGCGAGGCAAGTGCCTTACCTGCTCCAGCCTCACTCTTAAGTGCTTTTTGAAAAGTATGTCATCCTAAGACCATTGACATCCTAAGACCATTGACCTCAAGATACTACTGCCAATCCATACTTTTCCCTCCAAGTGAAAGTGTCTCTTAAATTAGTGGTTTACGTATTTTGGTTTTGAGATCATGCCTAGCAGTGCTCAGGAGCTACTCCTGCAGTGCTCCGGGGACCATATATGATGCTAGAGATCAAACTTAGGTCAGCCACATGCTCAGCAAATGCCTTAACTTCTGTACTGTCTCTCTGGCCCCCTAAATCTTTAGATCTGTAGACCAGTGATTGAAAACTGCTGTCCTAAATGACTTAATAATGTTCTCTTAAAATGCTCTCTTCTAGCTACGCAGCATCCCGGAACTCAGCTAGATTTACAGAAGCCAGATGTGCTCAGAAAGAAACTAGAAGAGGTTCAACAGCTGCGCCATGACATCGAGGACTTGAGGACCACCATGTCAGACAGATATGCCCAGGACATGGGAGAAAACTGTGTCACACAGTGAAGAATGCTGGAAATGGGATGGGCTAACATTAGCCCTGGAGGATCTGATCTTTGAACCCAGTCCAGCAGGTTTTGCCCCAACAAGCCCTTGCCTCTATTTGCTGCTATTCCCAGAGTAAAGGGTGGGAGAGGAGGTAAGAGCCTGCATCTGGGTAAAGACTGATTAGGGAAATCTGCTTTCACTACCCTACACTGGCTTTGCCTGGTCAGATTGTACCTTTCCTTTCATACAGATTCATTTGCCTTTTGCAGGTGGACTAGTATAAGTCTTCACAGACTATTCCCAGCTCCAAGTCATTATGAAAGGCAAGCAAGGCTACTCAGCTACCTTCTTCATCCTCTAGGATGGCTCCACGTTCATTTCCACTTCATACCTTGTTCTGCTAATGCCCAGAGTTAGCGGGGTGTGGGAAGACTGCCGGTAGTTATGGCTGTTAGAGAATTCTCAGGCTCCAAGTGCCAGCTTGTGGGAACTAAGCTGGCCTCCTAGTTTTTCTTAGGCCTAATCTCACTGCTTTTTCCTCAGGGCCCTTCTCACAGAAGCCTCAGGGTGATCATTCATTATAAAAGGACCCTGTAGAATTGGGGGTTTGGAGACTATAGCCAGTGCTCCATCATCTGTGCTCCCACTCCTTTACAGTATCCTGTTGGAGATCCCATTCTCCAACTTACCTGTACTCTTGGATTCTTGGCTGCCTCATTACTTTCAGGCCCCTTGGACTTAAAAAGTATTAACTTTATCCTGGTTTAGACACGATTTACCCCCAGAATGTTTCAGGGTAGCTATGAAGCTGCTCATCCCCTGGCCCTGTGGGCAAGGCCCGTCCCCCTATTTGTGCCTCTCATGTTTGGGATGAATGCGGAGGGTGGGTAGCTTTCCTTTTCCAAGGCTCCTTGAATGTTCAGAGATCCCAGGACATGTTGACTGTAAGATACAGTTTTGTTTTCTGGGTTTGTTTTGTTTCTCTGGGACTTTTGGATCCCCTCTGTTTTTTGGTTTTCTCTTGCTTCCTTGTTTAGGGAGTATCACATAGTTTGTACCTGACTGTCAGACCGGCCCAGGTGCTTTAGATCTGGAGTCAGGCCAAGGAGGAGCCTCGTGGATCTGGAGGAACAGCGAGTGGCTCACAAGCCAGAATCAGCCACTGAGATTCTTGCAAGGCATCCTGGACCTCACTCTTAGGCCTGAATGAAACTCAAGTGCTTTTACAAGTTTTGTGTTTTATTTATGGAGTGACTTATCCCTTCCATTCAGAGCAGCTGCACCCAGCCATCCCCTCATCCTCTGGGTTCCTGCCTCCTAAAAGCAGAGCGCCTTGTTGGTCTCCACCCTGTGTTGGGAGCCCAGCCACCATGCTCACGGGTATGTTTCCTCATAAAGTTTATAAGCAGTTATTTATATGAATCCTTGTTATGTCAGCTGGTTTGTATTGCCTATTTTGATTACAAAATAAAATATTTAACAGACCTCCCCAGTTTTCCATTGCTTTCCGTTACCACTGTCCTCCACCCCTCATTTTGGCTTACTAGAACTAAAACTTGAGTGTTTACCCAGTTTCCCAAGACAACAGCAAGGAGGAGCCTTTGCAGGTCCAGCTTCATGTCCTGTTTAGCACTTCCACTTCTGTTCTCGGGGCCAAATAAGCTCTTCCCACACCACTTTCTATTAGGCTAGGCCGCCCTGAGTCATGAGCAAGTTTGTTAGGGGAAGTTTAGGTAATCACCTGAGAGAGGAAGTCGCCTGCCTCTGCATGCTGTAAGGAAGTGGTTTCAAGCAGAGCATTTCAGGCCACTGCCTCACAGCCACTCTCTAGCCCTGAACCTAGGGAGACTTCTGAGGGGTGTCGTGTCCAGCCCTGCAGACAGTCTCCAAAGTTGGGCCTGGCGTTAAATCTCCCGCTGAGCCGCAGCTTGGGGGTGCTGTTCTGCAGCCGTGGAGTTGGGGGTTAGGCTCAAGCACCTGAAGACTTACGGCAGAACTCGACCTCGGGGCTCAGGCCCTCTGAGGGATACATCTCTGCCTCCATCCTTCTCAGAGCTCACAGCCTTGGCTCCCATCTGGCTCCTCCAGGGTGTGGCTGCGCCTCCTGCCACCACCCACCCTTGTCTAAACCCGCCTCTCAGTGCAGGGGAACTTTGGGGGAATTCTAGCGGGGGCTGGCCCTGCCTTCGCGCAGCTCTGGTCATCTGGCTAGGTGTGGGTGGCTGTGTCCCCACCCTGCCTGGGAGTAAGAAAAAGGAGGATCCTGCAGGGAGGGAGGATGCCTAGCTCACGTTTGAAAAGAGCTGAAGCCTTTAAAGCCTCAGGCGGCGTGGCAGTAGGGCTCGGTGCCTGGGCTATAAATCCCAGCAGGGCTGAGGAGGCCTTTGCTAACCTTTGAGCCCTGTCCCTGCCTTAAGATCCCAGCCCAGCCTCCATACTACCAGCCCCTGGTCGGAAAAGAGGTGGGCGGTACAGCGCCCTCGGAGGGCGGGGCCGCCTGGTCCGCGGGGGAGGGGAAGATGGGGGCGGCTGCGCGGGGCGGGGTCGTGCAGGCCCCGCCCCGGCCGCGAGACTGCGGAGCCGCCCATTGGTCCGGCGAGCAGTGACTCTCGGGCTGAGCAGGAAGGAAACCGCTCCCGAGCGCGGCGGCGTCGTCGTCTCCAGGCCGTGCAGCTCCTGTCGATCTGCCCCCACACCCGCAGCATGAGCGGCCTGCGTGTCTACAGCACGTCGGTCACCGGCTCCCGAGAAGTGAGTGCGCGCCCGCAGCGGCGCTGGGGAAGAGCGCGGGCAGCCAGGTCCCCAGCGGACCCAGCTCCTGGGACCCGCCCCCGGGGCTAGAGGAGGCGATGGGGGTGGGGGGTGGGGAAGCGGTTTACGGCGCTGGGCACTGCCACTCGGGTGGTGTCTGGGAGCGGGCCCTGTGGCCCCATCCCAAACCCCTTCATTGGGCATCCTAGATCCTCAGCAGCCCCAGCTTGAAATTCCCACGCCCATCCCCCGTCGTTGGAACACCCGTCCTCTGTACACATCCCCTCCTCCAGCTAGGCAGACCAGCCCACAGCCTTTCCGTGCCTCACGTATCGTCTGTGTGTGTACCTCGGAGGGACTGGGGTGTCTCCTGGCCAGCCTCTACCCAGGCCTACCCAGCCTTTTCCCCCTGGAGCCCCAGGCACTCCCCATTCCGAACTTGATCCCACTTTTTTTTTTTTTTTTTTTTTTGCTTTTTGGGTCACACCCGGCAATGCACAGGGGTTGCTCCTGGCTCATGCACTCAGGAATTACTCCTGGCGGTGCTCAGGGGACCATATGGGATGCTGGGAATCGAACCCGGGTCGGCCGCGTGCAAGGCAAACAAATGCCCTACCCGCTGTGCTATTGCTCCAGCCCCTTGATCCCACTTTTCGTGGGGGTGTGGGGTGGGGGCTGTCCTCCCACACCATTGCTGTGTTGACTCCCCTTCCCAACCCCTGGTATCCAGAGAGCCCTCCGCAGGGAGTGGATGTGGAGAATGCAAGCTCCCACTCAATCCCTTTTCCCTCTGTCCAGGTTCCCCCAACAAATCTTCCAACCTGTTTACTCTAACCCTTGCCCACCCTCTGCCCCCAGATCAAGTCTCAGCAGAGTGAGGTGACCCGCATCCTGGATGGGAAGCGCATCCAGTACCAGCTAGTGGACATCTCCCAGGACAACGCCTTGCGGGATGAGATGCGAGCCTTGGCAGGCAATCCCAAGGCGACTCCACCCCAGATTGTCAACGGGGACCAGTACTGTGGGGTATGGGCCAGGGATCGGGGGTGGGGGGAGTCCTGTAGGAGGACCCGCCTGAGTCCGACTAAGACAAGGCACCAGCACAAGGTGACCATGTCTTGCCTCCCTTCTCCAGGACTATGAGCTCTTCGTGGAGGCTGTGGAACAAAACACACTTCAGGAGTTCCTGAAACTGGCCTGATCCACGCGGCCTGTTGGACTCCGTCTCCACATTCCCCTCAGCCATTGCCCGGCCATGAAGGACCTTGTGACCAACTCCCAGTTCCTCACCTTATGACCTTGGAGTCCCTCCCCAGCCTGCCAGCCCCTTTCTAACTGTAGCCCCTTCTTCTCTGTTCAAAGGCAACATTCCCTACCCTCGACTAGTCTCAGAAACTGTCTTAAGCAACAGCCCAAAATGCTGACTGCCTCAGCCAGACCCTGGGGCTGCCACCCTGCCTGGCGCTGGCTGATGGGCACCTTTGATTCCATTAGCCAGGGCTCTGCCAAAGGCCCCGCAGTCCCTGCCCAGGGAGCCTCGTAGAGACAATTAAATTCCATTCCATTGGTACTGTGTCGGTTTGGTGTGGCCTGGGCATTGGGTTCCCTGCTCTGGACAAGGCTGGTGGATGAGATTGTGCATAGGCTGGGCCCCTGTGTGGGACTGGCTGAGTTTGCCCATGTGGTGCCTGGGTGTGGCTGCGCATGACTTTGCATCTATGTGCAGGTTTCTGAGCTTAGGGGAGGGCATCCCCTCCAGCGTCTGTGCATGGGACAGTGTCCGTGACATACCTGTGCCTTGGTGGGCTGCAGGGCATGCCTCTCAGTAGTGAAGCCGTGCCACATGGCCACCTGTTCCAGCAGATTGGCTTCAAGTGGGTGTGTCGTGGGAGAGGGCGTACAGCTGCAGTGTGCTCGTGGGGACAGTGGCTTTGTGCAGTGTTGAGTGTCTCCCACTTGCTTAGGGTTCTGCGCCTTTCTGCACAAGGATCTGCTGGCGCCCCCATCCAGGCTAAGTTGGGGCCAGCCTTGCTCTCACTGCAGGGGCTTAGCCCTTCTGGAGAGAAAGAGGAACCTAGAGGACAAAGACGCCGCTGCCGGGTCCGCCAGCTGGGTCTCATGTTACGTAGGGGCGGGCTGGGCTCCGCCCCTCCTCTGGCGGGGCCGCGGAGCAGCACTGCGAGAGCTACGGAGCAGCTGGTGTGGGGGCGGGCGCTTTATTCAGGGCCCGGGCAGGGGTCGGGGGTTGGTAGTGAGTGGGCCCCGGGGAGGCCGGAGCAGCAGCATGGCGTTGTGCACTAGGCCTGCATCCTGCAGTGTAACCGAGTGGTCGTTGTAAACCACAGGCGGGAACGTGCTGAAGATCTCGAAGGTCCCAGCATCCTGGTTCCTTGAGGCAGGGCAGAAAGGGTCAGACACACACCTGGTCACAGAGCCCCACTAACCATCAGCCTCGCCCTGCACCCACCTGGCCTTTGCCAGCAGGGCATACACATCCCCAATAGTGTCCTGTGGTTGCATCATTAGCCGGAAGACCTTTTCACCATCCTCGGACTTGATACGCAGCAAGGAGAGCTGGGGTGGGGGTGACTCTGGCAACTCCTGGCTCCTGTGGGCCCAGAGGTGGTCAGTGCCCCTTACCCAACCCCTGGGTCCTCGCCTTTCCACTATGTCTCACCTCTCTCGCTCAGCGGCCAAGGCAGGCGTCTCCACCAAGATCTCTGGGACCGGGGCAGACAAGGAGCAGTAGTTCTGGAAGGCATTGGTGGAGAGTGAACAGAGCCCTGGGCTTGACCAGGGGTATACTGTCTTCCCCAGTCCTGACACAGGCTTTCTCCTGACCAGGGATGAGTGTGAGCCAAAAGGAGGGGAAGCGGGGGGTTCCAGGTAACCTGGTCCCAGAGCAGAGGAAACGGGAAACTTTGGGAGGTCATCTCATCGCCTTCCCAGAAGCCTTAGAAGATGGCCAGGCAGGAAACCTAACCTCACATGGGCCAGGGAGGGCTTCTCTCTGGGAGATAGCACTTGAGCTGTGACAGAAGGGTGGGTAAGACCTGGAAGGGGTTAAGGAAGAGGGAAATTCCAGAGAGCCTCTGATAGTCGCATTTGGAAGTGCTATCAGTTCTTGTGGCTGAAGCTAGGAATCGGGTTGGAGTAGAAGGACAAGGGGATAAGGGGAGACCAGCACTGGATGATAGGCTTTGAGTACCGGGTGAAGTTCGGCCAGAGCGGAGTGGGAGAGTTGGGAGCCTGGATCAGAGGGGTGGGCACTGGGGAGGGAGAAAAGGCATAGATTGAGGAGACCTGGGCTGACAGAAAAGTCTGGACTTGGCACTTGAGTGGAGCCTGAGGCCTAGGAAGCAGGTCTTCTGCAGGCAGGACCCTAGGAGGAGCAGCAGGATGAGGAGAGCAGGGAGAGGGTGAGTGATAGGCGGGAAAAGGTGTCCAGGACTAGCTAGGAACGTTAGAGCATAAGGGGTTTGAGCTCTGGCCCAAACTTTGTTCTCTCCTCTGAGAGCCACACACCTGCCAACATGGTGGCTGTCAGGGTTCCAACCTGGGTCCTCACCCTTCTAGTGTACAGGAGACAGTGACTGTCTATCCACACATCACCTCTCCATCCACATCCACCTCCGGGCCCCCAGGTCTGCGCTTCCGGCTAACCACTACTCAGAGATACTGAGCCAAGTGGTAGGGAAACAGCCCATGACGTGGGGAGCAGGGGAGCCAGGGCTGCTCACCTGCAGAGTGTCCCGGATGGGGCCTCTGATATCAACCACTTTGCCTTGCCGGATCATGACTTTAGGGAGACTCTTCAGAAACTTCTCAGGGGTCAGCCTGGGGTCTGCAAGGAAGGTGTGGGAAGCCTCAGCCTGGGAGCAGACTGGTGGATGGTGGAGGCGGCCTCCTCAAGCTGCCCCGCACAGTGCTCCCGCCACCTGGCCCCACCATGGGGTTGAACTCACCTGCATTCTCTGTCCTGTCCACGATCTTGTGAATCTGGCCCACCACGCGCCCCTCACCTGGGAACGAGTCCAGCCCATTCTCTGGGTAAATCTGATGGCGCAGGTCACTCACCTGACAAGGGAGACAGCGGCGGGCCCAGCTCTTCAGCCCTGGGCCCCACACCTCCCCCTGCTTGCCCAAACAGGGCCTCAGCAATGAGCTGAGGCCATCTCTGTTTGACCAATAAGGAAACGGAGGTTCTGGGAAAGCAGGAGGGCTGAAGTCCATGCAGCTCGCACCCACTAGGCTGTGCTCTTTCTGGGAGCGCCTCTCCCCACAGCCAGCTGTAGCCAGCGTGCTGCCGTCCTCATAGCCCCTCTCAGGAGCTCTGCACTGCGTGGAGCGCCTCACTCAGCCCATCTGGACACACCTCCCAGACCCTGGCCTTGACACGGCCTGCCTCAAACACCACCACTCCTGAGTCCTGCTGTTTTGCACACCTTGGTGGCACACATTCCCCTCACCTGTCATTGTGAAGCACACCACTCTCTGGGGGATGTGGCGTCTGGTGCTTCCCTCATTTCGCACCCTCCCCCCTACTCCCTTCCAGCCCAATCAGATAGCAACGGAAGGATGTGGGAGAAGCCAGGCCACTTGGCCAAGATTCACTAGGGACCCCAGGCAATCAAAGTGTCCTGAATGCTAGGAAGAGGGGTTGGGTGGGGTGTGACCTCAATGTGCCAGCAGGGGGCGCTGTCTGCTGCCCAACCACAGTCCTAGGTCACAGGCACAAACAACTTCATCCTCTTGGGATCTGCTGATGCTCGCTGTCTCTTGCCTCAGACTAAGGTGTGAGGAAGCTGTTTATCCCTGTCATCTCCCAAACCCCACTCAGGGAGTGGAGCTTTGAACAACCATCACCTTAAAAGGGACCCCTTTGGGGTACAGGCGCCGGAGCTCTGAAGGGAAGAAGCCATCCAGTATGTCTCGGAGGCAGCGCTGCAGGTGGGGAGAGGAATGGTGAGGCCCCAGCAGGACCTGTGTGCAGCCCCTCATCCTGCTTTCTGTCTGGGTTGCAAAACCCAGGTCCCGAGGTGATCCACACAGGAAATATTCAGAGACCCAGGACTTGAATTGTGTGTGTGTGTGTATGTGGGGGGCAGGTCTGCCAGTTGTGCGTGGGTCTGGGTATCTGGAGGACCACAGGCTGGGGTAAGCAGGGGACCCACCACCTCCAACTGAAGTGAGGGAACAAGCAGCTAATCTCCCCTCTTGTGCCTACCTGTGTGGCTGGTTCATGGAAGGGCCGAAAGGGCCCATCAAACATGATGAGGCCATTCCGGTAGAGCTTCAAGGGGATGGGCTCAAGGGTCCTGAACCGGGCCCCACCAGTCACTGGAACGACCTGCGTTTCACCTTCAGCCACCAGCTCACTGAGATCCTTCAGACAGACTAGCAGCCTGTCAAAGTCCACCTCAGGGGGCGCCAGTGTGTTCCCTGGCAAAGAGGAATGACACCATGAGCTTCTCTTCACAGTGACCAAACCTTGGGGCTGGAGCGATAGCACAGCGGGTAGGGCGTTTGCCTTGCACTCGGCCAACCCGGGTTCTAATCCCAGCATCCCATATGGTCCCCTGAGCAACGCCAGGGGTAATTCCTGAGTGAAGAGCCAGGAGTAACCCCTGTGCATCGCCGGGTGTGACCCAAAAAAAAAAAAAAAAAAACCACAGTGACCAAGCCTTTGCAGAACAAGGCCCTTGGCCCCTCCTCCAGGGGGCACCTGAGCTTCCCTATCAGTGCTCACTTGTGGGGAGGGAAGATCATGAACATGCCCAGGGTAACAGTTACCTCTCAGCAAGCACTAGCTGTAGCCCTCATCCGTCCCCACTTCATCCCAACACCCACTGTAATGGCTGCCACCATCCATTTCAGAAGAGAAACCTGAGGGTTGGAGATGGTTAATGGCTCGCGTGGGGACACGGGGACAGGGACAGGATCTGCTTCCAGGTCTGTGTGTGACAGGCGCCGGCTTGGCAGCTGAGAAGCACAGCTCTGAGCTGCTGGCTGTGGGTCAAGGCTGAGTTCAGATCCTGGCTCCTCTGCCTGTACCCATGACTTCACTGTAGGCAGGCACCGCTTTACCCGCCAGCACTGCCTTCCAGAGCAGACGAGAACAGTCTCTGCCTCCCCACATGGCAGTGAGGCTCCAAGATGACCATGCATGGGCAGTTTGGAACCAGCACATGGTCCATGTTAGTTACCATTACCAGCTCACACAGATGGGCCTCAGACCGCCCTGAGGCTGAGGCAGAGGCTTATTTACCTACATCAAATGGGAAGAAACTGGACTTTCCCCATCTCCCACCCACCGGCACCATCAAGAGAGGGCATGCGGGTAGGGACAGATAGATGGCTGGCCCAGAGGTTTCAGGTGGCTGCTGGGCAGAAAGATAAGGGTTAGACCTTGGACTATGCAAATATTTCTGGCATGGCCGCCCTGAGTGGCCCCTGGGAGCCTCGGCTTCTCTCTGAAGCACACTGCCCGTACAGATGTGCGTAAGCTTCAGAGGTTGAAGCTGGCCTGGGAGACAGCTCTGGTACACACGGGTGGCAGAAGGGCGGCATGTGCTGGTGGGAAATGGTTATGATTCCCCATGGGAACTGGAGCCCCAAAGTCGCCTCCTCCTAACCCCGGTGGCTCTCTGGGCCCTGTTGGATGCTGTTTTTCACCAAGATGGGCAGGTTGTGCAGGATGTGGGTCCAGACTCTGGGGACTCGATTCCTTCCCCACAGAAGTGCAATGGCAGGGTGGGGAAGTACAGCTGTGGGTGGCCCTGCTTCCTGTTGCCTTTGTGGCTTCTCAAACGGTAGAGCCCCAGCTGGCCCTCCTTCTACCTGACATTTCTTACTGAGGTAGAGGCTATCTGCACACCCCCCGCTCCTCCTGGGGTCCCCTGGAGTTCCTGGGATAACCAAGAAAGCAGAACATCCCGGACATCCCTGGGATGAGTCAGAGCATTATTTTCACGAACGACTTTCAGAACACATGGGTGACCCTAGATAGCAGGAAAGCTCATCTCTTTAAGTCCAGTCCCAGGTCCAGTATTTCTAACAGATGGGAAAGTGAGGTCAGGTGACTCAGCCCGTGGAATCCCCAGGCAGGGTCGTTAGGACCACTCTATCCGACAGTGCTCAGGGGTTATTCCAGGAGTGTACTCAGGAGTGACCCTGGTGGTGCTCAGGGGACCGTGTGCTACACTGGGGATTGAAACAAGACTGCTGCCACCGAGGCAGCCAACAAGGCAAGTGCCTTACCCATTGTACTGTCGGGCCCCGGATGCCAGGACTGCTTCAGGGAGCAAAGGGGCATGGGGTGTGGGCACGAGTATTGGCAGAAGCAAACCCAGGGAAATAGCTGGACGTAGGGAATGAAGAAAAGCAGTTTGAGATCAGCTGAAGGCCTCAAGCCAGCCTGGCGGACAGAGGCGAACAATGCAAAAGCACAGCTCAGGGAGGTGGGCAACAAGTAAGGTGGCACCTTGGCTTCCCTGGAAGGGCGATGACGGTCACCCTGCTCCTGCCCATCAGGTCCAGCCCTGAACTAAAGAGGGGACAGCAAGCTGGTTCCAGGCCAAGCACCTGGAACTCTGCCCGCCCCCTGCACACTCAGGTGGACACTGGGCCTTGTGAAGCTACAGGCCATGCTGCTTGCAGGTCCTGGGACTCTGTGACCATGCAGGCCCCCTCTCAGGGCTCTTCAGACTCACTGGGGTCCCTGTTCCACAAGGGACGCAGAACAGGAGCGTTCCCCCACCACCACCACCACCGAAGCCATGACTGCTTTAAATGGGAAAGGAAGCGTGGACATGGGAGCTGGGCGACTTGGCCACCTCCCAAGACCCTCAGGGCCCAGGCTTCCTGCTCCGGCCCGGGACTGCTGCTCTGGAGCTGTGTCGCCTTGGCAGGGGGGCTGGCTTCTCTGGGCCTCAGCTGCTGCTTCTATAAATGTGGGAAACAATCCTCACCTCACACGCTGTTGTGGCGCTCAGGCTTCGGTTGTCATTGACACTCCACCCTCTGCCTCTCGGGGTTCACAATGCTCCCCACCTCCTCTTGAGACCTACCAGGAACCCTGCATCCTGAGACCAGACCCAGCTCCTGCATCCCTGGGCCTGGAGTGTGACTCCTTTAGCCGTCATCACAAGTTGCACTGCTTTCGCCTGCTAGACTTGCAAGCCATGCTGGGCGCTCACTGCACGCAGGCCTGGCCCAGAGTGGGCGCCCCCAAGCAGGCTCTGGGCCATACCACCATGCTCTGCTGGGCCCTGCAAGTCCTGCCTCTCCCCCTGCCCGCCCCCCCCATCCTTATTTGAGTGTAGAAAACTGAGTGACAACTGCCCCAGTGCTCTGGCCCAGAACCTGTTCGGGTTGGCCCCTCCCCTGGTGCTGTGAAATAGTGAGCTAGGGGGCCTGCGCCTCCTCACCTCACCCTGGCAAGAGCAGCTGAGTGGGACCCCCGCCCCGACTTTTCTCATACCTGGGCCACCTCCCCATACCCCTTAGAGCCAGGCCAAAAAGTGTCGCTGCCTGTGTCACCCACCCCTGCTGTGGGGTGTTTGCTGACACATCTCTGCCCTGTACAGAGGCTGCCCCAGTGCCCAGATGGGGCCCCTACACACCCCCTGCACACTGGCTGTACGTGCATAGCCCTACCTGGGAGCCACATTACGGCTAAATGGGCTGGTAAGGCCCAGGGTCATGGTCACTGTCCATTCACCACATACCAGCCCACAGGAATGCTCAGCATGCAAGATGGTGCAAGGGTCTCAGTGTCTGGGATCACTCTACAGGTGAGCATGGACTCAGAGGCAAAGCTGCTCGCCCACATGATGCCATCCAACCCCACCTCCTTCGCCGAGTAGTTCATTCTCACGGCAGAGTCCAGAGCCCAAGAAATTGCAGGGGAACAGAACAGTGCAAGTTGGCATCAACACGCTGGAGGTAGGATTCAAAATGAGCTTCTGAAGAGGGGAAGAAACAGGCAACAGGGGGCTATGAGAGAAGGGGGTGGGAAGGGTGGGCATAGCAGAGGTGGAGGGAGTGAGGCTGGGGGGACCCTCACTGCCCCTGGGCCTGCAGCTCCCCTGAGGCTCCACCCAGATGGAGGAACAGTGCCTGAACGAGCTGGGGGGAGGGGAGGAAGGTGGACGGAGGGAAAGCAGTGGGGGGAAGGGTGATAGGGGAGGGGGGAGTGGGAAACTTGGGAGAAGGGGGAGAGGGAGGAGTTTAGAGAACTGGGAGAGGCAGAGAGGAGGAAGGGGAGGAGTCCAGAGCGGAGAGCAGGAGTTTTCCTGCCTAAGGCTCACCACACAGGCTGGATGGTGTGACCAGAGCAAGGCTGAAGGCGGGGAGGGGAGCAGGCTCCAGCCTCAGGTCAAGACCCGGCTCCACTTTCCTCCACTTTCCTCCATGGCCCCTGAGCCTTCTCCCTCCCTCCTTTCCGGTGAGAGTCCTCCCTCCTACAGCACCTGAATCAGCCCCAGTTTGGCCCCACACAGCTGCCCTGCTTCCTCCCCCAGCCACTGCCCCTAGTTCCGATACATAAAGGGAGAACCAGGCTGGCTTTGCGGGCCCAAGGGCTCTGGGGTCAGCGCATGCCGGTGTGTGGGAACGAGAGAGTGGGGAACAGGAAGGAGAGGGGCGAGAGTACCCAGACAGGGCATTGTCTAGCATGAGGCCAACCTGGGTTGTCTCCAGCATCTGATAGGGTCCCCGGAGCCCTGCCAGGAGCCCTGAGCACAGAGCCAGGAGTAAGCCCTAAAAAAGTGCCTGTGTGTGTCTCCTACCCCCAAAAAAGGTGGGGGAGACAGCATGAGATGCTGGAAATGAATTCACATATATCAAGCAGAAAAGCTCCATGTTGAAGACCCAAAAAAAGCAAAGGGAAGCAGCTGCACAGGCGGGGAGGGGGGCGGGCATCTGCAGGCGCTCGCTCACTCGCTCAGCTCACAGCGCAGTGGGGCGGCTCCTCTGGGGGTGGCATGGCAGGAATCCAGACAGCCAGGTCAGCAAGCCATTTCCCCACAGGGGCAGGGAGGCCCCGTGGGCAGGAGGGAAATTCCGCTCCACCAGCTTGCAGAGCTCTAAGGCCCAGGTGAGGGTGGGGTGTCACTGGGGGGGGGGACTTTCCTGGCTCCCCCCAGGATCTGTCAGTGCACCCCGGCCTGCTGTGTTGGGGGCTGCGGGACCTTGGTGTCCCCTCCTCAACTCTGCCCATCACCCCCTGGAGCTGAGCCTCTTCCCTACATAGGGTCCTGCCTGACTCCTGTCCCCTCAGGTCAATCCATCACCCAGGCCACAGACCTGCCTTCTAAAGCTGAACCCCCAACATCAGCACCCCGTGACTGTGAGCCCCTACCAGGTGGGCACAGAAGTCTTGATCCCTTAATTCAGCCTCTGCTCTGCAGGCTCCAGGCAAGGGGAGCCACCCCCGCCTGCGTGTGAAAGGCTGGTGTGAAAACGCTTGGGAAACTGCGAGTGTTGGACTAGTGGGAAGAGACATTTTTTTTTTTTTTTTTTTTTTTTTGCTTTTTGGGTCACACCTGGCGATGCACAGGGGTTACTCCTGGCTCTGCACTCAGGAATTACCCCTGGCGGTGCTCAGGGGACCATATGGGATGCTGGGATTCGAACCCGGGTTGGCCGCGTGCAAGGCAAACGCCCTACCCGCTGTGCTATCACTCCAGCCCCGAGACATTTTTTTTTAGAACAAGCAGTGAGGGCGTTGTGAGCTGAGATTCGGGGGACCTTGCCAAGGCTGCAGCTGAGGAGGAGGGAGGACTCTCAGCAGTTGAGGCTGTTTTTATCAAGCAGGAAACGTATGAGTGCTGTCACCTTCCAGATTGTTCCCTTAGGAGACAGGCTTGTGCTCCCAGGAGACTGCACTGCCTCTGACAGGAAAACAACGAGCTTCTACTTGTTGGGCTGCTTAAGTACAAGGTCGGTGCCCGGTGCTCTGTGTCTCACCCACTGACGCCTCGTGACATTTTTTTAAAAAGGGGGCCACAGGGCCAGAAAAATAGTACAATGAGTGGATAAGGAAATTGCTTGTACAGGCCGGCCTGGCTTTGATTACCCGCACTGCATATGGTCTCCCAAGCGCCACCAGGAGTGATCACTGCCTTGAGCACTGCTAGGTGTGGCCCCAGAACAAACAGGAAGACCATGTCGGGCCCAACTCGGAAACTGCACCCCCGAAGTCCCTGGCGCCACCGCCCCCGCCTCATTACTGATAACTTGAGGCTCAGAGATTAATTTTGTGCCCATGTCACACATGCAATAGGAGGTGGAGATGGTATGGGGGAACAGGTTTGACTAATTCCAGAACCCGGCAAAGTTCTAGGAAGCAACCCCCGCTATTCTCTGAGGAGAAGGGGCCCTGCTTTCAGAAGCCCCCGAGTTCATGGGATGCATCCCTCTAGATATTAGTTAAAAACAAAAAGGGGTGGGTCCCACTAAAGGAGGTAGATGGCATGGAGGCTGGAGCAATAGCACGGCGGGTAGGGCGTTTGCCTTGCACGCGGCTGACACGGGTTCAATTCCCAGCATCCCATATGGTCCCCTGTGCACTGCCAGGAGTAATTCCTGAGTGCAGAGCCAGGAGTAACCCCTGTGCATTGCCGGGTGTGACCCAAAATAAATAAATAAAAATTTTAAAGAGGAGGCATATGGCAAAGGACTCGCTTTAAATGAACCTTGAAAGGAAGTCTGAGGAGACAAGCAGAGTCCTGAGGTTGAGGGTCAGTTTCCAAGGACCAGAGGCGTGTGTGCATGTGTGTGCACAGGCGCACGCGCACGTATAAACCATGGTGCCTGAGACAAGCAAAGTCTTGCTAAATCTTGGAACCTTGACAATTAAGCAATCTGAGGGCATCAGAGGAAGAAATTGGTGGCAGCAAGTTAGAGGTCAGTGATGGGGTCCAGCTGAGGCCTTCCCTCCTGCTCCTAGGTCAGGGTTAAGTGTGGGAGGCCCGGGGGCCCTTTGGGCTGGAAGGCCTGGGCATTCATGAAGTGGCCCTGGGACCGCTGCTGGCTAAAAGCTGTTAGAAATTTTGTGAGGGGCTGGGGACAGACCGCTTGCTCTACCTGGCTTCCAGAACTTCATGGTCGTCATCCAGTCCCCCTCGCTATCCTCTGAGTCCTTGTGGTCCGGGGGCTCACCCACCCACAGCAGGCCATAATCAGCAAGAAATCGCTGTGAGGAGAGAAGAGGGTGGGGAGTCGGCACCATCAGCTCGGCCCCTTCTCAGGGAAACCCAGTCCCCAGTGTCAGGCCTCAGCGCCCAGAGCTCCCTGGGCCAAGGGGCAGCCTGAGGAACGTGGGCACTTCTTGGCTCCTCATGAAACGGAAAGGACAGCGTCTACTCTGCATATGCTCAGAAGAAAACTTTCTGCACGTGTCCAGCCCTTGCCTAGTATCTGGCACAGGAAAGAGCTTGCTGAAGGCAAGCATGGTGGCAGCAGGGAACTGTGTGGCTAGAGGGGCAGGACCGCCTGCCTGGACATGGCCGCCCACACACAGCTCCACACCTTCTCAGCCCCAGGAAAACTGAACTGTCTACATCCTCAGCTCAGTTTCTCAACGCTGCTTCCTCAGTTCCTGTTCTCTCAGCTCACTGCAGCCTGGCTTCCATCTCTGCAGCCCATCTCTGCCGTTGCCAAACCCAGTGACAACACCGTTTTCATCTCTTGCAACATGGCTTTCCTTTTCAGTTTCTTCCACATCTTCTACCCAACATTTGACATGAGGGCCATGGTACCCCCTCCACGGATGATTCTCGTCTGGTCCCAAATAACTATGGACCATGCCCCCAGTTCGGACTGAATACAGAGCTCTCCCCTGAGGACCCCAGTCATCTGTTCTTTAGTGTCTAACAGACACCTCAAAAGCAACTCACCCCAGGGGCTGGAGCAATAGCACAGCGGGTAGGGCGTTTGCCTTGCACGCGGCCGACCCGGGTTCGATTCCCAGCATCCCATATGGTCCCCTGAGCACCGCCAGGAGTAATTCCTGAGTGCAGAGCCAGGAGTAACCCCTGTGCATCGCCAGGTGTGACCCAAAAGCAAAAAAAAAAAAAAAAAAAAAAAAGCAACTCACCCTGAACTGTCCTGCCTCCCTGCTTCCAGCCTCCAAGCCTCTTATCTCAGGGAGCAGCAGCCCCTCTCACCAGGCCTCACCCCTGACCCTCTCTCCTCTCTGCCCCACTCAACCCCACCTGCCCACTCCTTCCTAGGGTTTCCCATTCTCCCACACACAAACAGCCCTTCACGACAAGGCCCTGTGATGCCCGTCAGCCCCCATCCCCCCTCTTGCTCCCTACAACCACCCACAAGTTGCAGTTCAGTGGCGGGGAGGATGAGCACTTCCCTGGTCCCCTCCTCATCCTCTAGGGCTTTAGTCCAGTGCCACCAAGTGACCCCAGCTCCTCTCTTCTCAGGCACACACTTCAGCATTTTATCCCCTCCCCAGAGCTAACTGGGCCAACGGGGCGGCCTGAGGAATGGGACCACTTCTCGGCTGGGTCTCTTTCTGTGATCCTGTTTGCGTCTCCCCCCACATCTCCTGTCCACTCCAAGAGGCGGGGGGGCTGCCCCAGTGCCTTGCAGGATGCTGGCACACGGGAGCAGTATGAAATGAGTTGACTTCCGTTTATGAAGTAATACGCAGGTGAACACTGGGAAGGAGGGTCGCAGCTGCAGAGGCCCACAGCCCCAGTGTTCCCAGTGGCCCTGGGAGCAGCTGTGTTTATTCACAGCCCCACCTCCCCCGTGCCCCATGGGGAGGGTCCACAGCTGTGGCTGTGGCTTGGGGGTTTGCTTCTGTGGTCAGATTAGGGCTTTGGAAACCAATTCTGAGTAGAGGAGGGAAGTTAGCGCTCAGAAAGGCTAAGGCAAAGCCAGTGGGGAGCGAGGAGCTTCCTCCCTCGCTTAGGGTCCCTTCAGTTCAGGCCTAGCCATATGAATGGGGTGTGGGCAGGGACAACAAAGGTGGATAACATGGGAACACAGGTGTGGGGGATGGAAGGTAGTTAAGATAGAGGAGGGTCCTTTATCACATACTAGTTGGAATTGATCACCTTGAACATGAACTGGGTGTTGAAAGTAGGTAAAGAGATATACATGATAACCTTTCAGCATCTGTATTGCAAACCATCATGCCTGAGAGAGAGAGAGTGTGTGTGTGTGATATTGGTGCCTGCGATAGAGGCAGCGGGGGTGGGGGTGGCTTGAAGAGATGGGAGGGAAACTGGGGACACCGATACTGGGAAATCACACTGGTGGAGGGATGGGTGTTGGAAAATTGTATGGCTGAAATGCAATCATAAACAGCTTTGTCATGCTCTATCTCACAGTGATTCAATTTTTTTAAAAAAAAATTAAAAAAAAAAAAGAAAGAAAGGTGAGTAAGATAGGATAAGCTTCTGTGGCCAAGAGCTGTGCTGGTCCCAGGAGGGCAGCAGCAGCGGTCCCCTCTCAGAGCTCACATGAGGAATGAGGCGGCAGCCCAGAGAACACATAGGGCCAGCCAGAGGTGGGGGGACACTAAGGAAGGGCCCTCACCTCAATTTGACACTGATATTGTTCTGGGGCCACCCCTGGGGTGCTCAGGGCCTACTCTAGGATCTGCACTTAAGAGACTGCTTTTTGGGTCACACCCATGCGATGGGCTGGAGCAATAGCACAGCGGTTGGGCGTTCGCCTTTCATGCGGCCAACCTGAGTTCGATTCCTCCGCCCCTCTTGGAGAGCCCGGCAAGCTACCGAGAGTATCGAGCCCACTCGGCAGAGCCTGGCAAGCTATCCGTGCGTATTAGATATGCCAAAAACAGTAACAATAAGTCTCTCAATGAGAGACGTTATTGGTGCCCGCTCAAACAAATCGATGAGCAACGGGATAACAGTGACAGTGACAGTGACCCATGCGATGCTCAGGGATCACTTCTGGCATTCAGAAATTACTCCTGGAGGTAGTTGGGGGACCAGATGGGATGCTGGGGATTGAACCTGGGTTCACCACGTACAAGGCAAATGCCCTATCTGCTATACTATCGCTCCTGCCCCTCAGAGATCACTTCTGACTGGACTTGAGGGACCATATGTGGTGCTAGAGATAAAGCCCGGATCAGCGGCATACAAGGCAAGTGCCCTACCTGCTGTCTCTGGCCCTGATACTGAGCATGAAAGAGAAGGGGTAATGTGGGGAGTGGGAAGAACACAGCAGGTGAAGGAAGGAGCAGGGGCAAGGTGCTGAGAGTGACGTGGGCTGCAAGGCAGAAGAGGCAGGAGCCGGAAGGGGCGGCAGGACTGCCCAGCCTGAGAGCAGGTGTCCCCGTAGCAGCCCACCCCCATCCTGCACCACCCCACTAAAGCTGGGCAGGAAGCTGCTTGGTTAGTGCTGGGAAGTGGGCAGACTGTTTCCGGTGCTGGGGGGTGGGGCAGGCAGCCCGCTGAGGCCTCTCACCTCCATCTCCGCCACCTGTTTCTGCAGTTTCCTGCATGTGGTCTCCAGCTCCTGCTGCTTGTAGGCGGCTGCACCATCGGGAAAGACGGGAGGGTTCCGCGGCCCAGCGTGGAAGCAGCCAGGCCACCGCTGCCGTGGGCCATCCCAGCGGCTGTCCCTAAGGAACTGCCTCTGGGCCTCTGTCCCCACAGAGGTGCTGTCGCCCCTCACCCCGAGAAGAGGCTTCAGGGATGCTCTGTTCCCTCCTCGTGCAAGGGCGGGACCCCAGGAGGCACAGGCCTGGGTGTCACTGCCCCTCTCTGGGCTCCACTGCCCAGACCTCCACCCAGGCCTCAGCTCCATGCTCGGCTTCTCCATGCTCAGGGCACCCAGAGAAGCCGAGCCCCGTGGAGAGCGCCTCTTACCCGGGCTCCCCTGCAGGGTCTCCACTAATTCTTCCAGGGCCTTTATCTTCTTGTCCTGTAGCAACAAGATGAAGCAGGAGGTGGACGGGGGCACACAGCCTGGAGGCTCCTGGAGCTCAGGGAGCCCTTTCCAAGGGAGGAAACTAAATGTGGCCTCACCCACCCCTGGGCACCCGCCGCTGCCCCCACACATACACACAGCTTTCAGGAGTCCTCCAAGTGTGAGGCTCTGGGGGCTCAGCTGTGAAGATCCCCCAGCCCTTGGCTCAGGTGATAGGGAGCCAGACCAGTCAGAGGCCACAGGGGCCCTCAAGTTGGCTGGTTTGGTGGGGGAAGATGGTTCTAGAACCCATTCAACCTGCCCCCCCCCAGCCCATGGCCCTCCACTCCTCAGACTCGGCCTTGGCCTTCTCCCCCCTGGACTCCTACCTTGTCCAGCAGCTCATCGGTCTGGATTTTCACCTTCCATTCCAGGTCACGTAAGTTCTTCACCATGTTGCCCATTGCCTCCGAGTTCTGATCCATAGGGACTGACAAGCAGACAGAGTCCTGGAGCCCAGGCCGGGGCTGACAGTTAGGGGTTCAGGGGAGGTGAAAGGGAATCCCAAGTGTACAAATGAGAGTAGCAGGAGCTACCACAGAGAGATAAGGACCACTCCAGCACTTTCCACGAATCAATTCCCATCCTCATCATGGAGGAAGTGCTTCAGGAAACAGGCAGAGAGCTTCTGGCTTCTGTCCAAGTGTACAAGTAATTGGTGCAATATAAGGATCACTTTAAGCATTATCAAAAGTACATGATCAATCTCATGGGCCCCTGAATCCTGCTGACAGTGGCCTGGGTTCTTCAAAGAGGCAGTATCATTTTTCAAAGTTAGGGACACTATAGCACTGTAGCACTGTCGTCCTGTTGTTCATCGATTGGTTTGAGCGGGCACCAGTAACATCTCCATTGTGAGACTTGTTACTGTTTTTGGCATATTGAATACACCACGGGTAGCTTGCCAGGCTCTTAAGGAAAGGAACATGTGAAGGAGATTGGTGTTGCTAAATGTCTGCATCCTTAGGTGCGACCATAAGATCGTGGTTGGGTCATTTTTGTTGCTTGTTTGTTGGGGGGCAGGGGGTTGTTCACACTACTCAGGGCTGAATCTTCACTCTGCACTCAAGGGTCACTCTTGGCAAGCTCAGAGGACCAAAATGGTCAGCTGCATTAAGACAATATCACCACTGTTGCTACAGCTTTTGGCTGTGGAGTTTCCTGTTCTTAGGAGATGCACACCAAGGTGTTTGCAGGTGAAATGCCATGCCAATTCATTTCTAAATGGCTCGTGAAAAATTATGCTTCGAGGGGATAGAAAATACAGTGGGAGGGCTGGGGCAATAGCACAGCGGGTAGGGTATTTGCCTTGCACGCGGCCGACCCGGGTTCGATTCCCAGCATTCCATATGGTCCCCTGAGCACAGCCAGGGGTAATTCCTGAGTGCAGAGCCAGGAGTAACCCCTGTGCATCGCCAGGTGTGACCCAAAAAGCAAAAAAAAAAAAAAAATGTTGGGCAAGTGGGGAAGGCACTTGCCTTGCACTCACCAGACTGGAGTTCTATCCCATATGGTCCCAAGCACCACCAGGAGCAATTCTTGACTTCAGAGCCAAGAGTAATCCCTGAGAAGCACAGGGTGTTGACCCCAAAGAAAAATGTTTATAGGGACTGAAAAGATAGTATCACGGGTAGGACGCTTGCCTCGTACATGGTTGATTCGAATTCAAGCCCCAGCACCCATCTGGTCTTCCTTGAGCCTACTAGGACTGATCCCTTTGTGCAGAGCCAGGAATTAGGTACTGAACACTTTGTATGGCTTTGTATGGCTCCAAAACAAACAAAAATGATAGGCTAGAGAGACTGTAAAGATAGTGCAGGAGGTAAGGCACTGCCTTGCCTGTGGCTATAACCCTGGTTCAAATTCCCAGTACCACATATGGTCCCCTGAGCACTGCCAGGGGTCACTTTTGAGCACAGAGCCAGGAATAGAACCTAAATACTGTCAAGTGTGTCCCAAACTACTCCCTATAAAGAAATTTATCCAGTAATCTAAAAACAAAACACATCATCACTAATGCTAGGTGAATTTAATATTTATAAATTAATGTAATATACCATACTGGCAGACTAAAAATAAGGCTTTTATTTTAGCCATAATAAAAGTATGGTTATTAGGGGCCGGAGCTATAGCATAGCGGGTAGGGCGTTTGCCTTGCATGCGGCTGACCCGGGTTCAATCCCCGGCATCCCATATGGTCCCCCAAGCACCGCCAGGAGTAATTCCTGAGTGCAAAGCCAGGAGTAACCCCTGAGCATCGCTGGGTGTGACCCAAAAAGCAAAAAAGTAAAATTAAATTAAAAAAATAAAAGTATGGTTATTATATATTCTGGACTGGAGCACAGTGGATAGGGCAGCTGACCCATGTTGGATTCCTCCATCCTTCTCAGAGAGTCCAGCAAGCTACCGAGAGTACCCCGCCCGCACAACAGAGCCTGGCAAGCTACTGTGCCATATTTGATATGCCAAAACAGTAATAAGAAGTCTCATAATGGAGATGATACTGGTGCCCACTTGAGCAAATCAATAAACAATGGAATGACAGTGCTACAGTGCATTATATATGCTTATTAAAAATATATCTGGGCATTAGCCCACCGTCACATGAATTGGTATGCAAGTTGTATATATCTAACAGCAAAACACAACTGAACAATGCATTAGAACAAAACCCTTATGTGTGCAAAAACACTGAGTCTACACTGAGCTGAGAATGTTTGGAGTTGGTGGATAAACCATCCGGAAGCTGCCTTCATAGGACTCCTGAGGATGTAGGATGATCTCCCCTGACGAGCTGAGGAGACTTCAAACACTTCTGATGAGTTGTAGTCAAAAGCCTCATAAAGGCAATACTTGGAACTGAAGCATGTGGGCCATGAGTGAGCTCACTGAGGCAGCATGGAGAACCCAGGCAAGAGGAACACAGCCTGGAAAGGCCAGGAGAGCAGAGGAATGGAGGAAAGAGTAGGGTGGGGAGCTGTGCGGGAGAAAGACGTCCTGGAGACCAGATCTTTATGAGGTGAGGGGGCACTGATGGAGTAGCAGAATGCTGCTGTACAGAGAAGAGGCGTGGGACAAACAAGTCCTCAAGTATGACCACATCAAGGGAACAAACATTGGCTGAGAGCAGGGTGAGGCAGGAAAGAGGCAGAGAGCGCACAGATGGATGTTGTGTGATTGAAAGTGTCCCTAGCAGAGGTGGAGGAGAGCCTGGCTGTGTGTGCAGGCATAGCTATGGACGGGAATTCCCCCAGGTGTCAGATGGAGGGTGAGTTTGGTGGGGAACTACCTTGGACATGCTGACGCAGGTGTTCCCACTCCCATTTCTAAGAAATGGAGACAGGGGTTGTGCACTCAAGATGCCCAGCCAGTAGGAAAATTCCCACCTCATCCCGCTTTGCTCCAGATTCTCTGACTCAGCCCCTCATGCTGTACTCAGCCCCCCTGCCAGTGCACACCTCCTCTTTGCCCAGGCCCGCTCCATTCTGCTTCCTCTGGGCAGCAACCCTCCCACTCCACCTCCCTTCCTGACTTGCAGGATCACCCCAGCCCTGTAGGGATGGTGCGGGCCAGGCCAGGCTCCTCAGGGGCTGCAGGACCTGGCCTAGGACCAGGTGATGGCAGGAAATGGATGGCTGGAAGCTGAGTTCTAACTCCAGCTTTATGGCTCTGGGACCCAGAGTCCTGAGTCCACTAACATTACCCTGATGGTGACTCCAGTTCCAGCCTTGCCTGGGGCTCGGTCAGACTCCCTGAACTAATGGCGGGGTTAGGGAAGGTTCGGAGGTACAGTCCCATGGTCACTGTCAGCCAGCAGAGAGCAGGTGCCATCCCTCATTCGACCCGGTCTTTCTGCTACTGGGGACCCAGACACCCCTGTGGATCTTTCTCTCACCTTGCCTGCTCACAGAGGCACCTAAGACACCATAGCAGGAAGGGAAAGTGATGCTTTCTTCTGAGCCATTCGGCGTGTTCACCTCATCTTCTGTTGACAAGGGTGCACAGGTCACTGCTGAGGTGACCACAGGAAACAGGGCCCTAGACCTGGTCAGAGTGAAACCACCTGTACTCTGTCCCCCAATGCTAAGAATGTCTAGAAGCAAGGATTAAACCAACCCAGCTCCTGGCGGAGGGGAAGGCTGAGTATCCAGACTCCAGCGATGGGATTCAAAAGCCCGAGCCTGAGGGGTCAGGGAAGGTGAGGACAGTCCCAAGAGAGGGTGATTTGGAGTCTGGCTCTCTGGCAGGATAATTTCTCAGTCCCTTTATGGGGTTCATTCTGCAGTGGGTGGAGGGTTCAGAAATTCAGGGTGATGGCTGCTAAAGTAGGGGTTAGTCTTCTAATCTGAGCATGGCTAGGAGGATGCTCTGGGCTCAGGGGGTAAAGGGAATGAGACTGGCCTCTGCCCTGGCTGAAGGTGTCACCGTCTCCATATACAGCTGCCAATAACCCTGCTGCCAGGCAGTGCGGGTGAGTGGGAACCCACACTTACCAGCACCATAGATTTTAAAGCTTCGTCTCCTGGGAATCCGGGAAAGAAGGGGAAGGAAGACAAGAAAGTTAGGAACCCCTGGATCACATCAGGGGAAAGGCTCCAGACACCAGCCCCCTGATGAGCCTAAGGAGAATTGGGCTGGGCCTCTGCCTCCTGAGGACAGCCACCTCCAAATCCTCCTCTGATACGGGCAGACCAAGGTTGACCCCTCCCCAGGGGTGAGGATGAGCCAAGGGCCATGTCTTGGGTGGAAGGTGGCATCCATTCCCAAGCCCAGAAGCCCAGCTCTCGCTCTGCTCTGAATGGCTGCAGGACTCCAGGCCCGTCACTTAACCTCTCTGCATCTCCTTCGCCTTTGTATGAATCAAAGTGATGTTCTGGGAGCTGTAGCGATAGTACAGCAGATAGGGTGTTTGCCTTACTTGGCTAACCCAAGTTCAATCTCCAGCATCCCATATGGTCTCCCAAGCACCGCCAGGAGTAATTCCTGAGTGCAGAGCCAGGAGTAACCCCTGAGCATTGCTGGCTATAGCCAAAAAACCAAAAGAAAAAAAAAAAAGGTATTCTGAAAAGCATGGATAGGTCGGAAAATATTGTAAAAAGGCACAGGGCTAGGCAGGTAAGATTCCCTTCCCTTGGCTGAGAGCCTGTCCCGGAAAGGCACACTTCAGTGTTTGTGGGATTCATACAGCCACAGGGCCCTGGATCTCAGCAGGGGGATCAACAACCAGCTCCCAGAAAGTAGAAAGAGAAGGAAAAAGTGGTCAGAGAGGGAAAGCTACCAGACGCCTCAGTACTGTCCCCAGGAAGCTAGCAATAATGGGGGCCAACTGAAGTGATAATACAGGACTTGTACACGGCCAACCTGGGCAACCTGGCATCCTATATGGTCCCCTGAACACCACCAGGAGTAATCCCTGAGCACAAAACCCTAAGCACTACCAGGTGTGGCCCCCAAAAAGACCAAAAAGAATAAAACAAAAGAGAAGGCTAGCAGTCATCCTCACTGGGGGGCTGGGGGGCTGTGCCCCTGAGGCTGGTTCCTTACCATGTCTCTGGCTGCAGGGGAGCTTTCCGGGTCTTACCAAGGGAGGCCAAAGGTGAGCTCATAGTTCCGCTTCCAGTTCCTGTCAAGGACTCCCTACGAAGGAAGAAGTCAGCTCTGGGTTCATAGTGGTCATAGCTTCAGGGCCAGGGAGTGGCCTGAGACATCCTCTTACCTGGTTCCTTTTCCCAAGGAGCAGCACTTTGCCATGTCCCTACAGAAATTTCTACAGGCAGTTTGGCATCTGGATCCCTGTGCTTGCTCCCCACCTGCTCCTCTAGCTAGCACGTGCTTCTGCTCCAGTCCCAGAGGCCTCCGGCTGTGGTACTTAGGAAAGGGTGATGGGCAGAGTGGGGTGGGAATGGGGGGGGGCAAAAGCCTGGGGCTTCCCCAAGTCTTAAAGCTTGGACAAAAGGGGATGGAGATTGAGTTCAATTTCAAACAGCAATGATTCTCAAGGTACCTATGTACTGAAGCCGCCATAAAACCCCAAAAAGGACGAGCTTGGGGGCTGGAGCGCATTCCCACGCAAAAGGCCCACGTTTGATCCTGGCACCACATGGTCTGCTGAGCACAACCAGGAGTAACTCCAGAGTACAGAGCCGGAAGTAGCACCTGTGCACCTCCAAGTGTGCTCCCCGAACCTCCCAGAAAGGGAGGACTTTGGAGAGCTTTCAGGCAGGTGGCCATGTATAGATTCAGGGGGGAGTGGCATGCTGCCTGGGGAGGGCATGGAAGCTCTGCGCCTTTCCCCACACCTTTTGGGCGTCTCTTACAGTTGGCTACTGCTATGATGCTTGATAATCAGTTGGCAATTTAGGGAGCATGTGAGTTGGGGAAGGCACTCTAGCAAATGAATCCAACTAAGAAGTGGGTTGTGGGAAGCTCTGATTAATCTCTAGTTAGTAACAATCTGGGCACCTGGGCATCTGGCCCTGAAGCAAAGGGTGGTCTTGGGAGACTGAGCCTTTACCTGTGGACACTCTATCTAGGTGGACAGTGTTGGAACTGAGCTGACCATTCAGAGAGGCTGCTGTTTCAAATATCTTCTTCCTGTGATGAGCTTCCACACACCCCAGCACTGGAACAGGGTCTGACAGCCCCACTGAACTTGGTCAGGACAGCAGAACGCAGGCTCTGGTCACATTCTACCACCGACCAGTGCAGTCCAGGCCATAGAGATGGCAAAAGGAGCCAGGGCGTGGCCCAGTGGGAGAGATCCAATGCCTCACATGTGCCTCACTGGGTGCAACCTCCAGTGCCCCCCTCCCACACACATACAAATGCACACACACAAAGGTGGGGGTAGCAATATATCAATTTAGTAAGGTAAGGTTAATGAAGGCATTCAGAGGTAGCACATATAACATTCCTAGCCCACCTAAAAGCACTGTAGCACTGTCGTCCTGTTGTTCGATTTGCTCGAGCGGGCACCAGTAACGTCTCCATTGTGAGACTTGTTGTTACTGTTTTTGGCATATCCAATATGCCACAGGTAGCTTGCCAGGCTCTGGCGTGCGGACAGAATACTCTCAGTAGCATCTCGGTCTCTCCAAGAGGGACGAAGGAATCAAACCCAGGTTGGCCGCATGCAAGGCAAACACCCTACCCGCTGTGCTATCACTCCAACCCACCTAAAAGCCTCCCACCTAACCTTCCACCTAAAAGCAACATCTAAACATGTGAATCATGGCTGTGGTTGAGTTTTTGTCTGACACATGTTTCGCTTCCTTCCCTTTCCTTCTCAAAGGTCAGTGCACACCAGGGACACAGGCAAAGGTTGCTAAGGTATTCAGTAACCAGTATGCTATATGACTAGTTTCTAGAAATCCTAGGGTCAAGGACTTCCGTGAGGGATTGAATCAAGTCTCTGTTCCACTCTGAAAATAAGTGTCCCTGGTCCTCACCAAATCAGATATCCAACAAGGAAGGGGTCCTCTGCCACCTGAAGGCAGCCTCCTGGCTTCACTGGAACTGGGGGCTCACGCTAGGCACTCTTTCTAAGGGCCAGACTCAGAGTGTCCTCACTCTCACCATCCATTCCCTGGCCTGCCCCAGCCTCTGCCAACTTGTATGGGCATCCTTCTGGTTTGTGTGCCCAAGCATGCCAGTCCCTCATGGTCTCATGGTTCCCTTTGCCAGTCTGTACATGCTGTCAGAATTCAAAATACATATTCTTTTCTCCTTTTTTCTTTCTTTTGTTTTTCCCCCTCCCTCCTCTCTTCCTCTCTCTTCTCTCTCTCCTCTCTCCCCTCTCCTCTCCCACCCCTCTCTCATACTTTAGGTCTCCCAGGGCTACCCCCAGGACCTTCTGAGGGGCTCCCTCCCAGCAGTGCTGGAGGACACTGCAGTGCTATGGTGGAACCTACACCCCCTGTGAGCAAAGCATGAGCCCCAGCCTTTGAGACACCTCCCAAAACATCTTAACACAGATCATCTGGACGCTGCTAGTGACTCCTGCCCTCACTCTATATCCCCAATGACCGTCCACCCCTCCACACCTGAGCCACTATGACTCCCAGACCCAAGCGCTCCAGATCTTTGCACCCAGCCTGGAACCCCTCCCAGGACAGTTTCCCCTCTTCTATCCCTCAGCTTAATTCCTCTCTCTTTTTCTTCCCTAGTTTATTTTTAAATTATATATTCACTTTTTTACTTAAAAATTAAAATTCAAGGCTGGAGAGACAGTAAAGATAGTACATAAATTCCTCCCACTTCTCTTCTTAATAAAATCCACCGTTCGTGGCTACAATTTTCTCTTTCATTACCAAAACCTGCAGGTTAAACTCTCAGCATCTCACCCAGAGCAGAGCTGCTCCTGACCGTGCCACCGTTGGTCACCTGAGAAGCTATCCATGTCCTTCTTGGGGGACTGTGACAGTGGCTGCCAACTGGTTTCCAACAGTGAAGGTTAATTTCTCTACGAATTATGAGAGACCCTGTGAGGGCGACCGCGGCATCTCCCCATCAACCTGGGGACTCCTGACTCAGGATAAAGCCATATTTACCTCATTCACTCTGAGGCTTTCAGGAGCACTCTGTCATCCCCATCAAACTGGGGGTTTGAGTAGAAGGCGGTGTCCTGTATCCCTACATGTCCGGGACCCAAGTCGGGGTTGGTGTCTGACTAGCACCATCCTTCATCACAACTCCTCCGCCCCACCTCATTCCCCCAGGCCCCAGTGTTGTCCAGCATTGACCGGGCTCGGCCGGCTGCACGCAGCTAGAAGCGCTCAGGAGCGACTTCCGTGCACCAAAATTCACCCCGGGATGCCGGGCGCCTCGTCCTGTCTCTCCACGCTCAGCTATGGTGAACGGGAGTCCGAATCCACTATCTCGCCCACACGGCAGAGCCTGGCAATCGGGGCGCGGGGAGCCTTTTAGGAATGCTAGTCCGTGGGGCCCGTGAGTCCTCGGGCCTCTGGGGGATCTAAGGCCTCAGCCTATTAGGGGGAATTCGGGTTCAGAAAGGCCTTGCAGGGGGGCGGGACTCACCAGACAGAGCCACCGAGCCACCCGGAGGAGCCGCCATCTTGTTGTCACGCGGTTTCCCAGGCGACCAGGGTCATGCGCTTCTCGTTGGCTAATTCAAGGGCAGCGGAGGCGGGTACAGCCATCTCTACTTAAATTCTATTGGCCAGCAGCGTCTAAACTCGAGCGAGGTACTTCAAGTCCCAGAACCCACCGCTCTGAACGCGCTGGACTTGGGGAATTGAGCGTTCAACCCGCGCAGAAAGCGGGAACCTGGTTTAGATTCCTGAAGCTGCTGGAAACATCTGGACGTGTGTATATGGTCCCGACGCTGTTTTCGCTAAATTGATTCTTGGGAAGTTACTTATCTTTCTTATCCTCTTTCCCTATTTGACCAATGTGGTATTGATGTTTCTTAAATCTGAATTTCTCTGCTAACTTCTTGATCAGATGCTGCCCAAACGGGGATGCCCAAATTGGAGTTCTTTATAGTGCAGCGGGTAGGGCGTTACCGCCTTGCACGCAGCTGACCCAGGTTGGATTCCTCCGCCCCTCTCAGAGAGCCCAGCAAGCTACAGGGTAGCTCGGCCACACGGCAAAGCCTGGCAAGCTACCCGTGGTGTATTCAATATGCCAAAAACAGTAACAAGTCTCACAGTGGAGATGTTACTGGTGCCCGCTGGAGCAAATCGATGAGCAACGGGATGACAGTGATACACTGATGTAAAGTTTGCGTTTGATATTCCCAGGAGGCAGGCCCGCTGGTGATGGGGTTGGTATTGGAATGATGTGTGCATAAAAAGTATGGTTAACGGGGGCTGGAGCAATAGCACAGCGGGTAGGGCATTTGCCTTGCACGCAGCTGACCCAGGTTCGATTTCCAGCATCCCATATGGTCCCCTGAGCACCGCCAGGGGTAATTCCTGAGTGCAGAGCCAGGAGTAACCCCTGTGCATCGCCGGGTGTGACCCATAAAGCAAAAAAAAAAAAAAAAAAAAAAAAAAAGTATGGTTAACGGTATTGTAGCTCGAGATACCTCAGTAAAAATGATTTAAAACAAAAAGGAAGGGGTCGGAGGGATAGTACAGTGGGTAGGGTGTTTGCCTTGCACTTGGCAGAACTGGTGGATCCCCAGCATCCCATATGGTCTGCTGAGAACCACCAGAAGTAATTCCTGAGTGCAGAACTAGGAGTAACCCCTGAGCATCACTGGGTGTGACCAAAAACAGCCAAAAAATAAATTTATTTTAAAAGAGTCTTCGCCTCCTTGAGCCTCATCTGTATATATTTTTTCCTTTTTTGGGTCACACCTGGCGATGCACAGGGGTCACTCCTGGCTCTGCACTCAGGAATCACCCCTGGCGGGGACCATATGGGATGCTGGGAATCGAACCCAGGTTGGCCGAGTGCTAGGCAAACGCCCTACCCGCTGAGCTATTGCTCCATCTGTAAAATTTAAATGTTGTAAAATTTAAATGTTGAGGTAAACAGGCAGTTTAGTTAAGAGTATGAGCTCGGACCTCTGAAGTCCTTACTCCTGTTCTCTTCATCTGTAAAATGAGAATAATGCTCACCACACACAGGGTGTGAGAATTAGATAAAACACTGAATAAAAAGTACCAATCATAGCACCCAAGCTAAGATTTCAAGCACACATCCTTCTTTTAAATAGTGTGATCATTCACTGCTCACACCTATGAAGGCCTGAGTTGCTATGATTTTGATCTCTGCTACCCACTTCTTTTGTTGTTGTTTTGGGGCTTTGAACCACACCTGATGACATTTAGGGGTTACTCCTGGCTCTACACTCAGACATCACTCCTGGAGATGCTTGGGGAATCATCTGGGATGCCAAAGATTGTACCTGTGTTGACAGCATGCAAGGCAAGCACCCTAACAGCTGTACTATCTCTTCAGCCCCTGGTACTCATTTCTTTGTACTTGGATACAACCACTTTTAAAGCCCTTTGGGAGAAATCTCAGATTGTACCTTTTTTTTTGGGGGGTGAGGGGGTCACACGCAGCTGACCAGAGTTCGATTGTCAGCATCCCATATGGTCCCCTGAGCACTGCCAGGAGTGATTCCTGAGTGCAGAGCCAGGAGTAACCCCTGTGCATCACCGGGTGTGACCCAAAAAGCAAAATAAAATAAAATAAACAAGGACCTAGATTGGAGAGAAAGTATAAGGGGTAAGCACTTGGATTCAAACCCCAGCACCACCTATGGTTCCCGGAGCACTGCCAGGAGTCATCCTTGAGCACAGAACCAGAAGTAAATCCTGAGTACTGCCAAGTGTGACCCCAAATCAAAACAACTCCCAGTAGGAGTGATAGTACAGCAGGTATTTGTCTTGCATGCAGCCAACCCATATGGTCCCATGATCACCACCAGGAGTTAATTCCTGAGTGCAAACCCAGGAGTAACCACTGAATATTGCCAGGTGTGCTCCCAAAACAAAAACCGAACAAAAAGCAACAACCAACAGTACCTGAGTCAGGGAGCTCTGGCCTCATAAGCTCTCCTGTGGTCTGTGCCTACTCCCTCCTGCATCAGCAAGACTGGGGAGCATGAACTGCATTTACCAGGCATCAGGATTTAACCACTATGTTTCAGGGGCCTATCGATGGTATCTTAAGGTAAGACTATGCAAATTCATGGGGCCATAGAGATAGTACTAAGGCACTTGCTTCATCTTCCCTGGTTTGACCCACACCCATCATGGTCCCCAGGCTTGCCAGAAATGATTCCTCAGTGCAGAGCCAGGTAAAGCCCTGAGCATTACCAGGTGTGGCCCCCAAGCAAAAAGAATATGCAAATTCTTATTGTGAATGAGAAAGCCACCCAAACCAGGTGATCAGGTAGCTTCCTCCTTACGCAAGGCTCCACTCTAGGGAAGTGAAACCCTTGCAGAGATTTGAGTGACAGAAATTTCTTTTTTTTTTTTTTTTTTTTTTTGCTTTTTGGGTCACACCTGGCAATGCACAGGGGTTACTCCTGGCTCTGCACTCAGGAATCACTCCTGGCGGTGCTCAGGGGACCATATGAGATGCTGGGATTCGAACCCGGGTCGGTCGCGTGCAAGGCAAACGCCCTACCCGCTGTACTATCACTCCAGCCCCAAGTGACAGAAATTTCTATTCACTCATACAAAGCACACTTCAAGCTACAAGTTTGAGTGTGAGCCTGAAATGGAGATCAGGATAACAAAACGCCTATTATTTCTAGGGTGTTTGGAGAGGAAATCAACTTTTTGAAGATTCAGCTCTACATGAAAATTTGTAAAAAGTAACTGGGAAAAGCAAAGCAGGAACTTGTAGCAGGAATCCTTATCTAAATGTCCAGACTCTGGCTGTGAGCAGGACTCTCACACCGTAGTGTCGGGAGACAGCGTAATCAGCTGCTCTCTCAGCCAGCCACATACCTGCTTCCACCCCAGGACCTGCAGTCTGAACCAAAACTGTAGCACCAGGCACTCAGTCACCATCTAGTTCCTATAAGGGAGGCTGCAGCCTTTAACTTGGAAGCCTTGTTTATTATTCTTTTAAAATAGCATTTAGGGGGCCAGAGCGATAGTACAGTGGGGAGGGCGTTTGCCTTGCACATGGCCAACCTGGGTTCCATCCCCAGCATCCCATATGGTCCCCCAAGCACAGCCAGGAGTGAGTCCTGAGTGCAGAACCAGGTGTAACCCCTGAGCATCGCTGGGTGTGACCCCCTACCCCCACCAAAAAAAAGGCAAAAAAAAAAAAAAACCAGCATTTATTGAGACCAGAGAAATAGTATAGGAGGTAAGGCTCTGCCTTGCACATGGTAAACCCTACTTCTATAATGAACACCCCATAAGGTCTCCCAAGCCATGCACAGAACCAAGAATAATTCCTGATTGCTTAGTACCTGTATTGCAAACCATAATGCCCAAAGGAGAGAGTAAGAGGGAATGTGTCTGCCACTGGTGGGAAGGGGTGAGGGTGAGGGGAGGGATACTGATGTGAGGGATACTGGGTGACACATTGGTGGTGGAGAATGGGCACTGGTGGGAGGGATGGGTACTCAAACATTGACTGAAATGCAATCATGAAACTGTGTAATTCTGTAACTGTATCTCACGGTGATTCATTAAAATAAAAAAGAATAAAAATACATCTAGGGAAGAAAAAAAAAGTCTTGAGTACAGCTGGGTGTGACCCAAACCCTCCCCACCCCAAAATAACATTTCTTGAGAGAAATCAGATGCTTGATAGTATTAATTTTCATTGTTGAATCTAGAAAATAATAGTAATCATCCTTTACTGGGGAGATATATATCTTAGCAAGCCTATGAGATCAGGCTTACTCACTAGTTCTTCCTTCTCAAACTACTTCAGTTACCTGAGCCAGTTTCTCAATCTGAAAGCAGAAGTACTGACAGACTATCTCATAGAATCATTGTGTAAATTAAACCTCTCATAGCATTGTCATATCACTGTTTTTAAAAGGTGTTTTCCAAGGGTGGGGGAGATGGTGCATCTGATTGATCCAGGTTCAATCCCTGAGCACCATGAAGAGTAATTCCTGAGTGCTGAGCATTGCCAGGTGTCGTCCCCAAACCAATAAATAAATAGATAAGTGTGTTTTCCAGTACTGAGAAACTGGAAACAAGTTGAGCTCATGTTTTGCATGCAGGAGGCCCAGGTTCAATCCCTGGCACAAAGCTGGGAATGGCCTCTACAAACTGCTGGGTGTAGGGGTTGGAGTGATAGCACATCGGGTAAGGCGTTTGCCTTGCACGTGGCCGACCTGGGTTCTATTCCCAGCATCCCATATGGTCCCCAGCACCGCCAGGAGTAATTCCTGTAATTCCTGAGTGTAGAGCAAGGAGTAACCCCTGTGCGTCGCTGGGTGTGACCCGAAAAGAAAAAAAAACCTTCTGGGTGTAGAGCAACCTAAAACAAAAACATGTTTAACGTTATGGGTCCTGCCTCCCACCCTTCTCCAGGTTTTAGAAATAGTCAGGTTCTGGGCCAGAGAGATAGCAGAGAGATTGCATACAGCCCACCTGGGTTCAGCACCCCATAAGATCCCCTGAGCCCACTTGGAGAGATCCCTGAGTGCAGAGCCAGGACTAAGCCCAGAGCACAGCAGGGTGTGGCCACCCCCCAAAATTTTTTTTAAGAAATGGTCAGGTCTGGGGCTGGAGTGATAGCACAGCGGGTAGGATGTTTGCCTTGCATGCGGCCGACCCGGGTTCAATTCCCAGCATCCCATATGGTCCCCTGAGCGTGGCCAGGGGTAATTCCTGAGTGCAGAGCCAGGATTGACCCCTGAGCATCGCTGGGTGTGACCCAAAAAGCGGGAAAAAAAAAAAAAAAGAAATGGTCAGGTCTTTTCTATGTTTATGTCTTTGCTTCTAATAGGAACATTCTGTCGATAAATTGTCTGAAATGGATCCTGGCTATCTAAATGAAGAGAGTTTGACTGGAATGCTCTGTGTGCTATCAGATCCGGCACTTTTTGGATGAGGATGGAAGCTTTGGGGCAGATCCTATGGTTCAAGAGCTGCAGGGGCTGGAGTGATAGCACAGCGGGTAGGGCGTTTGCCTTGCACTCGGCCGACCCGGGTTCGAATCCCAGCATCCCATATGGTCCCCTGAGCACCGCCAGGGGTAATTCCTGAGTGCATGAGCCAGGAATGATCCCTGTGCATTGCCGGGTGTGACCCAAAAAGCAAAAAAAAAAAAAAAAAGAGCTGCAAAGCCCTCTCCCTTCCTTCTTCCCAGCTGGTCTCCAATCTGTGTGTTTGTGGAGATGCACCTGTGTGCATCCCTGGGGACAGTCATCAAAGAAGACTGCCAGGGGAGCAGGCTGAGGTGCTTTGCATTCCTAGGGCTGGTTCTTATATTTCAAACACAAACACTTTCTTCTCCGGGACTTTCCCAGAAGAGTCATCTAGAATATGTCCTCCCATTTATAGCCACCCCCAATTTCCTCTTGATGACTTCATAACACTTATTGAAAGCTGAAATCACTATTACTTTTTTAAAAAACCTTTTTGGGGTTTTCACTGCCTCTGCACTCAGTAGTTACTCCTGGCAGTGCACATGTAGACCATATGGGATGCCAGGGATCAAATGCGGGTCGGGCAAATGCAAGGCAAATGCCCTACCCACTGTGCTATCACTCCGGCCCCCAACTTTTTTGTCCTCCATTCATATGTCAATGCCCTAAGATCAGGGTTATCTTTTTGTTTGTTGTTTGTTTTGTTTTGGGGGCCACACCCAACAGTGCTGAAGAGTCACTCCTGGCTTTGTACTCAGGAATTACTTCTGGTAGTGCTTGGGGAACCATATGGGATGCTGGTATCAAACCAGTGTCAATCTCATGCAAGGAAAACACCCTACTTGCTGTAATATTGTTCCAGCCCCAATCAGGGTTGTCTTTTTGTTCACTTCTGTCTCCCTATTGCCTAGAACAGTACCTGAAACACAGGTGCCTACATAATATAATAATCATATTCTTGGGGCCTTTCTATTTAAAAGTTTCTAGTTAAAAGCATTCTATTTAAAAGTTCTATTGAAAATTCCATTATCTGGATTTAAAATTTTTTTTTATTAAACTCATGAGATACATGGTTATCTGGATCTTTTATGTAAGTAATTTTTTTCTACTACTGTTAAGCCCGAGATTCTGGGTTCCCAAGTGGCCAGACGGACAGAAACACTAACTCGATAATGCAAAAGCAGTAGGAGTTTTATTCCAGTATACTGGGTCAACTATCTCACCCACAGAATGGCCTCTTGATATCGACCCCATCTTCAGGCAGCAAGCAGTTTATATAGGGTTTGATTACATAAGCAGTATATGACTTATTGTTTCAGAAAAGAATCTTACTTAGTTACCAAACAAAGGTGCTTTGGCAAGTGTCTAGGGTAACAGGACTGGAGCTATATAGCCCAGCGGGTAGAGCATATGCCTTGCAAGTGGCTGACCCAAGTTCGATTCCTCCATCCCTCTCAGAGAGCCCGACAAGCTACTGAGAGTATCCTGTCCGCACGGCAGAGCCTGGCAAGCTGCCCGTGGTGTATTCGATATGCCAAAAACAGTAACAACAAGTCTCACAATGGAGACGTTATTGGTGCCCGCTCAAGCAAATCGATGAACAATGGAACGACAATGCTACAGTGCTACATTGATGTCTCGGACTGTTTAATAATTTCCAGTATCAGTACCAATTTTATAATTACATAGACTTGTTCTTTTAGGGTTAACAAAAAGCAACTTCTGGGACATTGTGAGAATTGATTAATTGAGCCCACTTGCTGGACCCAGGAACTTGCCCAGGTGGTTCAGGTTGGCTAGTTACGCATCATTTCATTGCTAGAAACTGAATCTGTTTTAGTTCCTGTAACTGAACCTGAGGCCCACCTGATTTTTCTCATTTCTGCTGCCTGTCATGGCTGTACTCGGCTTGGTTTGAGTCTTACACTTTTTTTTTTTCTTGTTTTTTGTCATTTTGCCTTTAATTTCTGTGAGGAGGGAGAGCCAGAGAGATAGCACAGGGGTTAAGACACTTGCTTTGTACATGATTGACCTGGTTCAATTCTTGACACCACTTATGGTTCTCCAAGCACCACCAGCAATAAGCCCTGAGCACTACCAGGTAAGCTCAAATCCTCACAAAAACAAAAACAACAGTTTCTGTGAGGGATAAATGAGTGTTTCCTCTCTACTCAAGTTTAACCCTTGGTCCCAACCCACAGTCTAATATGGGACAGAGTAGATTTTCCAGGGCTCCTCTTTATCTCTCCTCCTTTATCTTTTTTCTTTCCTTCCTTCCTGTCTTCCTCCCTTCCTTCCTTCCTCCCTCCCTTCCTTCCTTCCTTCCTTCCTTCCTTCCTTCCTTCCTTCCTTCCTTCCTTCCTTCCTTCCTTCCTTCCTTCCTTCCTTCCTTCCTCCCTCCCTCCCTTCTTTCTTTCTTTCTTTCTTTCTTTCTTTCTTTCTTTCTTTCTTTCTTTCTTTCTTTCTTTCTTTCTTTCTTTCTTTCTTTCTTTCTTTCTTTCTCTTCCTTCCGTCTTTCTTTCTTTCCTTCCTTTTTCTTTCTTTCTTTCTTTCTTTCTTTCCCTTCCTTCCTTCCTTCCTTCCTTCCTTCCTTCCTTCCTTCCTTTCTTTCTTCTTTCCTGTCTTCCCTTTCTTTTTCTTTCTTTCTTCTTTCTTTCTTTCTTTCTTTCTTTCTTTCTTTCTTTCTTTCTTTCTTTCTTTCTTTCTTTCTTTCTTTCTCCTAATTCTTTCTTTTCTTTCTTCTTGTTCTTTCTTTTTTTCTTTTTTCCTCTCTCTCTCTTCCTTCCTTTCTTCCTTTCTTTCTTTCCTGTTTTATGTTTGGGGGCCACACCCAGAAATGATCAGGGCTTACTCCTGGCTCTGCACTCAAGGATCACTCCTTAGTGGCACTCAGGGACCATGTGTGGTGCTTGGGTGAACCTGAGTCAGCCATGTACAAGACAAGTGCCCCAGCCACTTTACTATTTCTCTGACCTTTGGATTCCCCTTTCTTAGAGTTTTGAACTATAGTTTTTCTATCTATAGCTGTATAAATTTACAGAAACATCTCAATTTCTCATTTGGCTCTAGTGGAAGTAACAAATACTTTTTTAAAAAGTTTTTATAAAGTCAGAGGCTAGAATGATAGTACAGTGGATAGGTGTTTGCCTTGCACAACGGCCAACCTGGGTTCAATTCCCAGCATCCCCTATAATCCCCTGAGCACCGCCAGGAGTAATTCCTGAGTGCAGAGCCAGGAGTAATCTCTGTGCATCGCTGGGTGCAAAGCAAAAAAAAAAAAGTCATTCACAATAATTCATTGTATTTAATATTCCAACACTAATCCCACCACCATTGCACCTTCCCACTACCATATTTCAAATGTTTCCACCCCAAATCCCAAACTGTGCCCCCAAAGCAGAGCCAAAATAATTTTGTATAGAGGAAAGTGTGTGAAGATTGCTATATTGCCTTTTACTCTAAATCCCATCAAATGTGGTATGCTACTTTTAGTACATCAGTGACGTAGAGTGTAAGATGTTGTGAGGCAGAGAACACGGCCGCATGATCCAGGATTTCTACAGCAGATTCACTCATGAGCGAAGCTCGTTTGAGCCTGTGGAGAGCAGCCATGAGAATGGTGGTGATTTAGTTCTGGAGGTTTTTGGCTGCCAAGACTCTGGTGGGGCAGGGAGAAGAACTCACCTGCCCACCTCCAAATTGCCCTGGGTGAGACATTCTGGCATGGGGTCTAGAGGCATCTCTGAGGTGTGTCCATAATAAATACTTTTTTTTTGCTTTTTGGGTCACACCCAGTGATGCACAGGGGTTACTCCTGGCTTTTCACTCAGGAATTACTCCTGGCGGTGCTTGGGGGACCATATGGGATGCCGGGGATCGAACCCGGGTCGGCCGCATGCAAGGCAAATGCCCTACCCACTGTGCTATCGCTCCGGCCCCATAATAAATTTTTTTTTTGCGTTTTTTTGGTCACAGCCAGAGATGCTCAGGGGTTACTCCTGGCTCTGCACTCAGGAATTACCTCTGGTGGTGCTCAGAGTACCATATGGGATGCTGGGAATCGAACCCGGGTTGGCTGCATGCAAGGCAAATGCCCTA
>NC_073306.1:45411800-45419300 GCF_027595985.1 Sorex araneus | reverse complement strand
TCTGAGGACCATTGTGCCTTCCCTATAATGACATTCATTAGTCTGTCTGACATCAATACTGTTCTCAGGTTAATATGTTTAATTTAATGAGGCATTTATTTTCAGTTAGAAAACTCCTGAAGAAGCATGTTTTCTCCTGATGAGTTCAGCTGATGAATAGATTAATGCTGGCCTTGAAATAGTTGATTAAGAAAATGAATCTAGCCAACTTATTCAACAAATATAAGCCCTGCTTAAATTAAGTCATGTTAATTTGCCTATTTCTTAGGAGGAGAAGAAACGAGAAGAAAACCCTCACGTGACTCTCTGACTTGGCTTCTTCTGTTTGCCAGACTGTTTCCCTCCCCGGCCTGCCAAAGCCCACCCCACGATAAGATCTGAGGATTGAAAAAAGCCACAGAGCGGTGTCTGAGGAGTGGAGACAAGAAATGCAGACAAACGGAGCAGCACGGGAGCCAGAACACAAAGAGGCGCTCTCCTGTGGCCGCACAGGATGTGCAGATGTGTTCCCTGGCTGGGAGTGAGGCTGGAGGCCCGTATCCTTTAGACTCTGTGTGAGACCCACCGCTCCAGCCCCAGTGTCTGCCTTGGCAGATGCTTGCACGAGGCAAGCAGATGCTCAACAAATCCGGCTCTTATTATGATTCACAGAACTGTGTGAGCCCCAGAGATGGAAGTTGCCTCAAGTCCCAGACACAGCAAGACCATCAGTCAGTGTTTATCACGACTGGTCTTGGGGGCCAAACAGAACTCAAAGGTCAATTTTCTTTGATGATTTGACCAGTATTCCCACCCCTCTCTCTCCACAGGCACTTAGAATCACCACTGGCTATGAGAGCTGCCAGCCAGCAAGCACTTTCCTTGTTCCCAAGAAAGAGCTATCGGGCCGAGCCAATTCAGTGCCTGCCTCTTTCCACAAGTCAGAGAAAATAGATGGCTTGTCAAACTTGGTGTTCCCAGGTTGCTGTTACATAGCTGAAAATTCCCTTGGAGGCGCATCTAGCCCTGAATAGAAGCCAGGGAATGTGTGTGGAACTGCTAAGGGGTGTTCCCATGGAGCGTAGGGAATATAGGAAAATATAACAGGTTTCACGGCTCCATCCTACCTGCATCCATTTTTCTATTGCCGCACAACACATGATGGCTTATATTGCTACATAACACATAATAAACTGGGCGGCTCCTCACAGTTACTTGGTACTTCACAATGTCTTAAATCGGAAACCTGGGCATGGCTTAGCTGTGTCTTCTGCTCAGTCTCACAAGACTGAAGTCAAGGGAACCTCCAGGGGAAGGTCTCTGCATGCATAAATAGGGAATTGCACTTCCCAGTTTCTTCTGGATTTTGGTAGAATGCATTTCCTTGGGTTATAAAATGCACTGCACTTGCTCATTCAAAGTCAGCAATAAAGAAAAGAATTTCTGCTGCTTCTTGCCTGACCTATAGACCTCTATAGAAAGGCTTCATCTTGCTCTTCCTGGCCCACTCATATGCCCACCCCTTTTGATTCACTTAATGTCAACCAAGTTGAGACTTTAAATACATCTGAAAAAATCCCTTTACCTTCTCTATGTTCTGTTGGCAAAGCCAGTCTCAATCCTGTCTGCATTAAGAAAGGATTATCCAAGGCTCTATGTCATAGGCTGGGGAGGGGAAGAGGTGCAATCTTAGAATTCTGCCTACCACATCATTTTTAAGACCATGGTCAAGTCTCTTTACCTTTGAGGCTGCGAATCCTTAGTTGTAAGTAACGATTGCATTGATTTATTTAGAGCTGGTAAACTAATTAAATGAAGTGCAAATATAAGTGGCTATCTCAGTGGACACACGGAAGCAATGTGTATACCGCAAGATGAAAAATGGAAGAGCTGTTATCATGAAGAACATCCACACTTTTGCCTTCTATTCCCCTCAAGCCCATGTTTCCTGACTGCTGATGGAGGCTTAACTGCCTCTTTTCTGTTTCAAACTGGATCTTAACTCTGAAATTTCCCCCATCTACCTGTCCCAGAGGCCCTACATCCCTGGTGGCACACCCTCTGGGCTGTATCTGCTCCCTCAGGGCCTAAAAGTCAGCCTGTCTAGGATGCTGACTCATAACCTCATTGTAGCGCCTAGACTCTCCTACTAACGTATCCAGCACCTGCTGGATAAGTGAATGTCTGCATCACCTCTGTCAGCACTCTGCTTCTTTCCCTCCCCATTCCTCTAATGAAAGCATCACAGATCAACAGAGGCAGCTCAGCTCTGGAGTCCTAGACTCATCAGGAAGGATCGCGTCCCTCCAGCCCTCAACTGCCACTCAGAAAGTGCTTTGAGATCTAAGTGCTTCGGTCCTGTCACTAAAGGCCTGACCATCTCTAGTAGGAAGTGACATTGATTCAAGAGAGAAGGACAGTATCTTCCAAAGTGCGTTGTACTCTCCTTATTTTTTTTTAGTTTTGTTTTACTTTGTTTGGGTCATACCTGGCAGTGCTCAGGGATTACTGTCATCTCTGTACTCAGAGATCATTCCTGGTGGAGATCAGGGAACCATATGGAGTGCAACGGATCAAACCTGGGTGTTCAAGTGTCCTACCCACTGCACCATCTTTCCAGTCCTGTACCTTTATTTCTGACCTCCGTCCAAACGGGTGTTGTGGCTGTCACTAAGTGCCCTTTGGTTCCTCACCAGCCTGAGTAACTTGGGGACCATAAACCCATATGGTCTGCAGAGCACCTCCTCCAGCAGTTGCCCTCCTGCTCTCGAAGGTTCAAAAGGAGAGTTAAAGTGAGGAGAATCAACAAAAAAAAAATGGTCACGTGGTCTTGAATCACTTCCCTTCTCCCACTCTAATTCCCAAGACTCTAGAGTGCCTGGCTTGAGGGGAACAATGAGGCAATTTTTGTGATCTTCCCCCACCTCAAATGTGACCTGGATTGGAAAGGGTGGGCGGTGTCTGACCACCACCCGGTTAATTGCCTCTAAGCACTTTATTCTTCTCCGATGGAGCCGTGATTTGATAAAAGGTGAATCCCTGAGCGGCTATGTTGATAAACACCAAACTCATTAAAGAGATTTCATTAAGAGTTATTTATCAGGGGCCTCTCAAAATATAAATATGCAAAGTCTTCTAAATCAGAAATGAAGCTCCTGGATGCAGAGGCGGTCCCTGTTGTCCCATTTGACTTTTTTATTTAACAGATGAGGGCTAAATTCACGTCTTTGTTCATTTTTTCCTTTTTTTCTGATTTCTTTTAAGTTAATCATGTTAAACTAATATTAATTAGTGTTATTATTGTATTTTATTTTATATAGTAACATTATTTATACATCTTATTATATCAGTGGTATTTTTCTTAGAATTTGAATATGCACATTCTTTGTTGGTGGGTAGGGCTGTTGGGACCACACCTGGCACTGCTCAGGGCTTGCTTCTTGTTCTGAACCGAATGGTCACTCTTGGTGGTGCTCAGGAGACCATATGTGGTGTAAAGGACCCAACCAAGGTTGGCTGCATGCAAGGCAAGTACCTTAGTCTTTGCACTGTCTCTCCAATATGAATATGCATTCTTAACTGGCCAGATTTATATGCTAGTTTACCTCTTTGTGTATACTATTAGGAACTTGCAATTATATGCTTCCAATTTCTCTTTTCCATTTTATGTTATTAACATGCAATTTTTTCTAATATTTTTGCTTTAAACAATTCTGGGGGAAATGAAAAATAATTTTTAAATGTACTTTACATTTTCTTATTACACCTCCAGCCTTCTACATTTCTTTGTGTAGATCCAAAATTCTGGTTGTCAAGATGCTCCTTCTGGATATGATTCCTAAGAGACGAGATTTGCGGACACAGAATTTTCTCTTTATTGGGTTCTGAGAAAGTTTGTATTTCACCTTCATTTTGAAAACGCTTTCTTCTGCCATAGATTCTAGGCCCACAGTTTGGTTTCGCTTCCAGCACTCATTCAGAAATGTGCCTGCACTCTCTTTTGCCTCGCTTGGGTTCTGAGGAGAAATCTGTTCTGATCCCTTCTGTTTTCCTCTGTGTCCTTTTTCACTCTGGCTTCAGGATGCTGCTGTTGCCTTTGTTCTCTAGCGAGTTAAATCTGATCTGCCTGAAGTCTGGGAAGGCTTGAATATGGCTTCATAATCTCTGAGCTTCTGGAATGTGCTTCTAACATTATTATTATTATTATTATTATTATTATTTTGTCTGTCATTTGTTTAGGGAAAGGCTTACTGATTATTTCTTCAAATGCTTTTTATGCTTCCTTCTCTCCTTTGACATATCTAGCGAACTGTTATTGTTCCACTTTATTTCTCCCTCAGTGTTTCAGTCAGGCGATGGCTACCCGCCTATCTTCATGCTCTCTGACCCTTTCCTCAGCTATTCCAAGTCTGCTGAGCAGCATGTGGGAGACAGTCTTCATTCCTGTGGCTCTACATTTCCTTTCATGCGTTTGATTTTTTTGTTATTTTTCACCTCTCTGCTAAAATTACCAATCTGATCTGGCGTCTTGTCCTTTAACATATTAATCATAGCTATTTTGAATCCCTTTCCTGCTATTTTCATCCTCTGTGTCAAGCCCAAGTCTGGTTCTGACGAGAGCTTTGGATCTCGCATGCCTCAACAGTTGAAAGCTGGACTTTTTTGGCTCAGATAGCTGAGATAGAGGAAAATTCTGCTTTATGCCTGGAAATGGGCACACTTTTCCTTCTGTGGGGCTTTTAGTGATGTGATTTGAGTTGATCTAATCAGGAGTTGGCCTGGGGTTGAGATTTTTTGTTGCTATGGTTACTGGGTACTCCGCAGGCTTCACATTCCCATGGTGACACCTCGCCTTTTATTTGGGGTGCAGGGTGGGAGGGCTGGTCTGTTCGAAATCATGCTGCAGGCCTCCCTCTGCAGGGGCCTCCCAGAGGGCGCCTGCAGCTTCTCCTCCATCACCCGCCAGAGCTTCAGCATCTTTCTGGTCTTCCTGGTTGGGTGCAACTCATTAGCTCAGTAACAGGAGACTGAGCATGCAGTGTCTGTTCTGATTAAGCCTGGGCCTTAAGTCCCGGGTCCCTGCATCTCAAGCGTAAGCCTTCTCACCCTCTGCCTGCTCCCCTGGTACAGCGAGCACTCCTGCCAGCACCCCAGAAAGAGAAGTTTCCCTCTATTTTCTTCCCCAAGCCTAAATGGGTTCACCTCTGCCTCAGAGTCACTATTCCATTGTCCCCTGAGAAGAAGTTTTGGGAGAAGTGAGAGACAAAGGTGGAGACAGAGTGTTTGCAATGCCCCCAGTTTGGAACCAGAGTGGACACTGGATTAGTTCTTTCATATTCTCCCGACCAGTATCCTCTGGGGGCCCAGGCAAGGGCAACAAGTTGGTGGTGATGCCCCATTTTCTATGGGTTTCACAGGGTGCAGTTTCCATTACTCTTACCCAAATCCCCCAACTCTTGCCCCCGACCAGAGCACATTTGTGGCTACATTTGCCCCTGAAGGGATGTCTCTCCACTGGGGGTTCACACCTGGGTAGAACACACACAGCACTGCTTGCTCCTTTGCCTCAGCTTCTGAACGAGTGGGAATAGAATAGTTGTGACATTCATACTGTGTGTCCTTGTGCCATTCGGGTTGAGGGAAAGTGTCATTCAAATTAGAGCTTGACTTTCCTATCATATACACACATGAACAGTGATGTCCCATTGCATTCTGGTTAGAGAGACCAGGGCCCCAGGCCTCCTGTTCAGTTGGGTGGCCATAAAAGGGAGCTATAGCAGGAGGCCTGGTGCAAAGCCCAAATCATACAGTGCCTCCTACTCACCTCTAGCTCACTGTCCTCTGCTTAACACACATCTCAAGATTTTCAGAACTGTCATGGCCATGTCTTCCTGTGCTCACAGCGACCATGAGATACAATCCTGAGACTTCTGCAGTATTCTTGTGTGCACTAGACCCTGGGGCTTGCCCTTGGATACCAGGATACATAAGACCTCAATGCCCCTGGGAGACCTTGCCCTCTTCAGAGGGCGCCACATGGTGTAGTGACCTTAACATGGTGAACTAAAGGGCAGGGTGGGGGTAACACAGGTACCACAGAGCCAGGACTCTGTCCATGAAATAGGGGGTTGGCAATATCATGTCCAGGAGAGCACCCAGAAATGGGCACACCTTTCTGGGGCCTCCAAACCTGTATGGCTTCGGACAGGTGGGACACTACTTCGTCTATCAAAACCAGGTCCCAGGTCAAAGGCTACCTCCTCCTGGATATTTTCCCTGGACTCCCCCTTAAAGTAGCCCCCACAAAGAAGATTTACTCAATACCCATCTGATAATAGATTAATATCTAGGATATAAAAGTAACTAGTAGATTTGTACAATACAAAAACCTCCAACCCCATCAAGAAAATGGGGAGAAGAAATGAACAGAAGCTTCTACAAAAAAAGAAATACAAAAGGAACAGAAAAATGCTCTACATCACTAATCATCAGGGAGATGCAAATCAAAACAACAATGAGATATCATCTCACACCACAGAGACTGGCACACATTCAAAAGAACAAAAGCAACCAGTACTGACATGGTTGTGGGGAAGAAGGAATGTTATTTCACTGTTAGTGAGAATGCCGACTGCTCCAGCCTTTCTGGAAAACATGGACATTCCTTCAAAAACTAGAAATTGAGCTTCCATATGACCCCACAATACCACTTCTGAGAATATATCCTGAAGTGCAAAAAAGCACAGTAGAATGACATTTGCACCTCTGAGTTCATTGCAGCACTGTTCACAATAGCCAGAATCTGGAAACAACCCGAGTGCCCGAGAACAGATGACTGGTTAAAGAAACTTTGGTACATCTACACAATGGAATACTATGCAGATGTAAGGAGAGATGAAGTCATGAAATTTGCTTATAAGTGGATGGTCATGGAGAGTATCATGCTAAGTGAAATGAGTCAGAAAGAGAAGGACAGACATGGAATGACTGCACTCATTTGTACAATATAAAATAACATAATATGAGACTGACACCCAAGGACAGTAGACACAAGGGCCAGGAATTTTGCCCAATAGTTGGAAGCCTGTCTCATGAGCTATGGGAGAAGACAGCTAGAATAGAGAAGGGATCACTAAGACAGTGATGGTTGGAGGAATTGTTCGGGATGGGAAATGTGTACTGAAAGTAGATAAAGGACCAAACATGATGACCTCTCAGTATCTGTATTGCAAAAGTAGAGAGAGAATATGGGGGAAATTGTCTGCCATGGAGGCAGGGGGAGGGTTGGAAAGGGGGCATGTATACTGGAGATACTGGTGGTGGAGAATGTGCACTGGTAGAGGGATGGGAGTTTGATCATTATATGACTGAAACTCAAACAGGAAAGCTTTGTACCTGTATCTCACAGTGATTCAATGAAAAATAATAATAATTAAAAAATAAAGTATCCCCCACAGTCCTCAATGACTTTCTTCTTAGAACCTATAATTGTGCAGTAGGAGCTGCTATGTGGAATAATCC